>NW_015557649.1:3364-5446 GCF_001515605.1 Sinocyclocheilus anshuiensis | reverse complement strand
TAAATGCATCAGATCAATCAAAATGATGCTAAAAGGACTTATGAAGAAATATAATTCCGCTGCATGATGACTGTAAACAACACATTTGACAACACATTCATGTTCTAATCACTGATTGTGTATGTAATTTGTAATAATTATTGAGCAGTTCATAGGTTTCTATTCATGTTTGGTATGTTTGTGTTTGAGAATTCTGTCCCGAGTTGATGATATCAGTCCTTGGTATGTTTGTGTTTGAGAATTCTGTCCCGAGATGATGATATCAGTTAATTATTTGTAAAACGTATCATATTCTTGTTATAGAAATCATGTCTAAATTATACTCTCACATAGTATAAGACTATGTGACATGACACACGTTGATTTGTGTATTGGGAGGTGAAACATAGCAACCAATGTCTATTTGGTTAAGACACCATTTGACATGTGTCCAACAGATGAGTTTAAAAACTCACAACACCCACAAATGTAGCCTTTTTTGGGCTTTTTCCCACTGCTTTTTGTGTTCTTCGAGCGCTTTTCCAGTACTTACCAGTACACCATGAGAAGATAAGCCGTCTAGTCTCATCAGCTTTTGTTTGTTTCTTCTACATCAGTTTTTCTTTTCCCGCTGAGAGTTTTGTGTTCTAAGTTTTGTCACAAAGCCATGTCAGACGTTGTCTGCACCAACTTTAAAACTTCAACCAGCGTACACGACTCCACACCATCCTTCAGCCAACGCCCAAGACATCACTTCCTTTAAAACTTCAACCAGCGTACACGACTCCACACCATCCTTCAGCCAACGCCCAAGACCTCACTTCCAATGACTACTGAACTTCCAGCCAATCAACAACCTTGGGAAACCCCTTTCTGCAGCCATGCCATACAGAAGAAATTCCATTAAAACTAAGGCAATGCAAGTACAACCTCCAGATTCTAGCTGAACTGGTGCATTTAATATAAAGTTTGATAGCCTCACTGAGAAACTCAATGCGAGGGTTTATTGATTAAAGGCTGTTCAGGTCTAAGCAATTGCCTATATTGCTAACATGGGATTTCACATTTTCACTCTCTCAAACTCATTCTTTCCTCACTTTATTTCTGCAACTTGTGTGAATGTGTGAGTGCATGTGTTTATGTGTTAGATTAGTTTACATGTCTTTGATTTATCCAATAAAGTCTTACATACATTGAAAAGAGAAGTATCTTTTGTTTTGTGCTTACAAGCTAATGTCTTAAACTGCCGATCTTGTTACCATGCTAATAAAGTGTTTTTACTATATTGTGGATTGATGTTATACGGCTCGTTCAATGAATCGCTGGCCGACTGATCAGCCGTAAAACAGTGATTCTGACCAAATTCCCTATAAATATCATAAATAATTCCCTTTGAGCTAAATTGACCTGTTCCCTTACAACAAATGATTCTGACCGAATTCCCTATAAATATCATAAATAATTCCCTTTGAGCTAAATTGACCTGTTTCCCTTACAACAACGTGCTTTTTGAGCTTTCCATGTTTTAATTTTCTCACTAGAGCTTGAAGTGCCTAATAATTTATTAGGCGAGCAGTTCACAGTATTTCTCATATTTACACAATCATCAAACAATTTATACAGACTTGAGCAACATTTTAAGTTGTTATTTCGTATTGTTTTCATCGGGTTCAGTTTGAGCAACATTTTAAGTTGTTATTTCCATATTGTTTTCATCGGGTTCAGAGCTTGTCTTTTCTAGTGTCTTCACGTTTAGTGCTGCAGCAGCGAGCATGTAAGGAAATTATAATAAATTTGACTGAATAATGACTAGACGTTGGCTATTGAATTGTTAGACTTTTGGCCGAGAATCGAACTGTTGCTGAAGTGAATGCTGCTAGTGTAAAGGCCCCGTTACACTTCAATCGAAATCGAAGAACTAACTGATATGACATATGTAACACAGTTCGTAGTTCGGGAAGAAGGAGGCGGGAACCGGCGAACATTTAAAGAAAACTTTAATAAAATAAACAAACACAAAATGAAAGTAAAGCAGCAGCCCCTCGCAGACGACTGCCGCACACAAAACACAAAATAAAGTCCAGGCCTGGTCCTCTCTCGTCC
>NW_015557649.1:0-3310 GCF_001515605.1 Sinocyclocheilus anshuiensis | reverse complement strand
GATTACACTTGGCAACATCAGCTGACTTCTCTATCTGGATAACCGATGGGATCTGTCTATCTCACACAATATTTAAATAACTCTGCGGTGCAAAGTGGTGGGTTTTCTTTTGAAAACTATTTTCAGTCAATCAAAATAATTCTGACAGTTCGGGAGAGACGGGGCGGCGTTTTGCGTGATGTCGACCTGCGTATGCAGACACGTTGCCTCAGCAATTCCCCTCCCCATCATTATCTTATTATTACGTTAGCTACTGTCACACCTGTGACTAGTTAGTCCCCAATTCTCCCTCTATTTTAGTTCCCCACTTGTGTCAGACCGTTGTGTGTACACGCTACGCTTCGCTCGTGACCTACTTTCAAGTTCCGCGAGGCTAGTCCGCCAGTGCTGCAGGTGTACGGATTCTTGATGCGCTTATTGCAACTACATTTCATCTTTTTCTCATCAAATAACCAGATTAATGAATAGCTCGACACAGCTTCTACCGGGGCAGTGTGTAGACAGCACTTTCTTCTGTGTAGACCAGCGGTTCTCAAAGTGCCAGAGAGTCCGCGAAAAAAATTACTATAACCTACCGTATTTTACAGACTGTAAAGTCACGTTTTTGATACATGCTGTGATTTATTCCAAGGTGACTTATATGATGCATTTAACGTCAAATAAACTAAATGTAGACTAGTAGGTGCGTCAAGTAGGCTGTTTGCTGTGTATTGGTTCATGTTTTTGGCGTGCTCCAGAAAGATGCTCAATGAGACCGAGACACGCTAAAGCAGCACATTTTGCTGTTCAATTTTATTTTTCAAAGGCATGACATTTTGTTGTCATTTTGAACGTACACAAATAAAAATATACTTTTTTTTACCATATGACCCTATTATTTACCCTGCTGAGGAAAAATCCAAGAGAACATCAATTAATAGGCCTACTCAATATTAATTAAATAAACTAAGCAAAAACAAAGTTATGACTGCTGTACACTTCAATACTGCTCTGCGCTTGACTGCGGGCGCCTTTGTCTGCTGTTTAGTTTACTGAGTTTATTTAACCCATCACAATTTATTGGAACTGTGTGAACTATGGGGGTAACTTGTTACTCTAAAGGCTTATTACATGCCCTTTTCGAAACACATCGTTTTATACCTTTGATTTCATTCCCAGTTTCACAGATTGATTTGTGTCTATCATCTGTCCACACATCTGTCCTGCAGTGATTGTGATTATGGTTAAGTTTGCAGTGTTTGCTGCTCCTGCTGTGATTCTTCTTCAGATCATCTGTGTAAGAAGAGCTGGTGAGTTTTTTAAGCCTCACACAATCTAAATTCTGGCCAGAGGAGAACTGACCCCCGACTGAGCCTGCTCTCTCACAAGTGTTTTTTTTCTCCCGACAGAACCAGGCTATTATGGTCGTACTTCCTGGGTTTAGTAAGAACTCTAGCTGCTGCATTTTGGACCAGCTGGAATTTGTTTATTAAGTGTATTTGTTTATTAAACTTAATTTCCAGCGATATCGTCAGCTTGATTGCACAGACACTATTTGAACTGAGCTGAGCTGGACGATTACATCACTGAATCAACAATGAATGACCTTAACTGGAAAACTGACTCTATATTTTATCCTCTTGCATTATCAGCACAGGTTTTTCCTGTTTAACACTCTAAAGCTGCTTTGACACAACCTGTATTGTATAAAGTGCTATAGAAATAAAGGTGACTTGACTTGATCTGCAATCATGAGAGCTCAGTAAATGCTAGGTGACTTTATTTGACAATCTGATGATTCACATTGATCTGTAACAATCTGCAATCATGAGAGCTCAGTAAATGCTTTTGTGTTGAATTATTTTGCAGGGAGGAAGAACTCGCAGTACCGAGAGGAAATAGTGATGATTCCAATATATATATATTTTTTTTTTAATCTCTCAACATTTTACACCTATCTGTCGGTCACTATGAGTTATGTCGTGACTCGACATTATGGGGTCTTACTTGGGAGCTTAATCCTCTCTGATTAAGAGAAAACGCCAATGAAATGTGGCTAGTGGATTTTGCATGCCACGCCCCGTGCACAAGGGTATAAATAGGCGACAGGTGCATCCACTCATCAGATTTTGCTTCAGAGCCGAGTGAATGAACACAGTTCGAGATTCACCAGGCGAATTCTCTCTGTTGCTGGAAGAAGAGGCTGTTCTGGGTGGCGTTACGGCACAATGAGTGGCATCCCTGTTAATTCAGCGATTCCCCTGGGTGCTTCATCTAAAAGAGCAGTTTCTGATCACGGACGGTTCGTGTCTATTTAAAGACGCCGTTCCGTCCGTGTCCTCTTGCTTGTGGTCGTTTCCTATCCTCAGTCGACCACGCCAAAACAGTACTTAAGTAAAAGTACAAAGTACTCCTCTCAAAACTACTCAGAGTACTAGTTACTAGCTACTTTTTAGCCGGCGATATTAAATGTAATCCTGCCGGCTTGATTTGATATACTGCAGTGATGTGTTGACAATGTTTTATACAATTTTACTAAGCAGTTTTAGTTGGCACTCTGTTAGCTGCCTTACATGTATTAAATTTAAACGTTTTGCTGTTAGATTTTACAGTATTTTATGACGGCAATTAATTTCAAAGTGTGTCCATGCATGCAATTTCTAAAGCTAATGTATGGATTTGCTTAAATAAAAGCAGTAAGTGAAGAGTATGGCATTCAGTGTAGTCATTTTCACATAAAACATTATTGTGTGAAGTAAATGTTAACTCTAAGAAGTGTTAAATTTAATATTTTTAAGTGTTGATTTTTAACACTGGTAAGGAGTTCATATTAAACTCAATTTTAGAGTTACAGTTACTCTCTGTAGGATTAGTATTTTAACTCCAGAAATAGTTCAATTTTAACTCCAAAAAAATTGTTACAATTTTAACTCCAAGAGAAGAGTTATTTTAACTCCGCACTGGAGTCTATTTGATGGTCACGCATGTACACTCGGATTGAGTTGATTTTAACTACCAGGGAGTTTATTCCAAAGACCAGAATTTGCTGTGTACGTTTTCAGAAATGTATGGATGAAAAAAAATTATTGCCATTTACTAAAATAGTAAATTATGCCAGAGGTATTTATTAACATTTTTATGCTTTTATTTTTCATTTATAAAAGTTGTCATTTATTGAACCATGCTTGAGACAGTCACACCACAGGACAATTTTGAGATTTGGCTCAAAAATGTAAAAAATCGAATAACACTGCAGCTTTATAATAGGTCCGTGTAGGACAAAGAAATATATATATATATAGTGTTGGGGAAAGTTACTTTTAAAAGTAAT
>NW_015557648.1:0-1692 GCF_001515605.1 Sinocyclocheilus anshuiensis | reverse complement strand
GGGACTAGAGGGGAAAGGAAATTATAGTGAGAGAGAGAGAAAGAAAAAAAGTAAAATATATAGCTATAAAGAAAAGACGAGTGTCACATGTGTGGAGTACCTCCTCTCTGCTAGAGGTTGGTCCTAGCAGTGCGGCGGAGGAGAGTGTGTAGGTGCTGTGTTTAAGAAGGGTAGCTATATGCCTTTCTAGAACGACATAATTTATGTTAGTGTGGTGTAGAGTATGAGATTGTCGGTCTGTGTCATTTGGTTTGATCTTCCCCCTTTTCCTGTCGGTTGGAGCCCTGGTGCCTCTTTATTTGGTTTCGATGGACCCATGGTGTCGGTTGGAGCCCTGGTGCCTCTTTATCTGGTTTCGATGGACCCATTGAAGGACTGGCTCGCTGCGCCCTTGTCTGATTTTGATTCGATAGGCAACAGGTGAGAGCTTGTCCACAATCTCATGGGGTCCTGTCCAGTGAGGTAGGAATTTCTTTGACAGGTGATGGGGAGCGTTCTGCCTTGGTTGGGCGAAGCTGTAGTACCACACTTTGTCTCCGATGTTGAGCTCCTGGTGAGAGGCCTTTTGGTTATAGTAGGCTTTTCGACCTTCCGCACTTGTTTGGAGTTGTTGTTGCGCGAAGGCGAAAGTTGTTCTCAGGTGTTGATGCAACTCTTCCAGGTACTGGTGAGTGGTATAGGCGATGACGAGGTTCAGGTCACCAGGTTGGTACAGCAGGTGTAACGGTAGTGTCATTTGTCGCTCCATCATCATCTCGAACGGGGGTACCCCAGTAGACCGCTGAGGGGTGGCCCTTTTGATTGGCGGACACATACTTCTTCAACATGCTGACCACTGTCCTGTTGGTTCGTTCCACTTGACCTGAGAAAATTGGGTGATGGCTTATATGGAGCTTGGCCTGTATACCCTGTAGTTTTCACACTTCCTGCATGACTTCGACGGTGAAGTGGGTTCCTCGATCAGAGTTGACCCTTAAAGGCAGTCCGAACCTTGAGAAGATGTGGTTCATCAAAAGGCAGGCTGTCGTTTCTGCTGTATCGTTAGGAGCTGGGAGACACTCTACCCACTTTGTGAATTCGCAAACCACAGTGAGGAAGTATTTGTTACCCCGTGTTGACCGTGGTAGGGGTCCTACCCAATCTATTTGGAGGTCCGACCATGGGAAGGTCATTCCTTTCCGTTATCTTGCCTCGACGTCCCGTCCTTGGAGCGTCATTAGCCAAGTAGCAATGCGTGTGTTGGTTACCACGCCATCCCTGATTCGTCGGCTGTTGAGGAAAGTTACTGGCTGGTGACAGGTTTCAGTGATAACCTTCTGAGCTCCAATGTAGTTGGAGAAACGCTGGATGGCCCACACGGTGCAAAGCAAAGCTTTTTCGCAGTCTGAGTACTTGCATTCTGGGGGAAGCAGGGTTTTGCTGGCGTAAGCAACTACTCGCTTGTCTTTGTTGTGGAGCTGGTACAGTCCTGCGCAGAGGTAGTGATTGGAGAATCCAGCATCCAGATAGAATTCCTTTCTTAGGTCTGTGTAGGCCAGGCACGGGGCGGAGCACAGGCATTGTTTGAGCTCACTCATAGCTGTGTCCTGGGCTTCCGACCAAATGAAGGGTTCGTCCTTTCTCAGGAGGGAAGTTAGTAGTCGTGCAATGTCAGCGTAGTTTTCAATGAATTGTCTTGAATAATTGCACACT
>NW_015557647.1:0-1525 GCF_001515605.1 Sinocyclocheilus anshuiensis | reverse complement strand
GCAGGCCACCTCAGCCTCAATGGACATGAAATGTGCAAAATCTTGGAAAGATGGAAAATCTTGCGTCTCATTCAGTGTTTGTGTGGCTTGGCGGTTCCAGCGAGCAGCCGCCCAATCAGGAAGTTTGCTCACAAGTTTCCTATTCTCTTCACAGTCATTCAGTATTTCCAGTCCCTTCACATGAGGCATAGCGTCGTTACATGTATTCAGGAAATCTGAGAAATTTCGGAGTCCTTCAGAGTCCTTGGGCTGGATTCTGGGCCAGCTTGCGAGTTTCTCTCGGAATGCTCTTTGAATAGTGAATGGCTGTCCATAGCGATCTTGAAGCCTTTTCCATGCATCCTTGTAAGCTTCCTCATCGTTTCTGTAAAAGATGCCTTCTAGGGTTTTCAGAGCAGACCCAGCAACATACTTCTTCAAGTAGTATAACTTATCTGCTGAGGAAATATGTCTTTTGTCGAAGAGTGATTGGAATGAAGCTTTCCACTCTATAAAGTGAATGGGGTCACCAGTAAAAACTGTAGGCTCTGGCATAGGAAGTCTGTTTAACGCTATACTGTCTTGGACAGCTTGTGCAAGGTAAGACACATCAGCATTGGGAGTTGGCGATGATACCCTTTCATTGAGTGTTGGCTTAACTGAGGATGAATACACAGGTTTGTGTGTGAGAACGCTTACAGGCTGTAGCAGCTCATCATTTTGTTTAGCAGAGTGAATGGTTTCTTCCTTGTCATACACTTCTAGTCTTGCTCTAGCAGCTCTTACCTCTTTTACTTCTTGTAATCTTTCAAACTCACTCCTTTGAGCATCCAGTTTTTTCCTTTGCTTCTCTTCTAGAAGTTGTATATTTTTCCCTTTGTTCCTTTTCCTCCATTATCGTTGCATATTCTGCTTCCTTTGCTGCAAGCTCTGCTGCTGCCTCTATTCGTTTAGCCATCAGGATGGAGTTCAGTGAAGGTTGACTTATGGGCGTACTCGACTTTGAGCTGATATGAGACCGTAGAACCGTAGATGGAGCGAGCATAATCTCGATCAAGCAATTCACGAAGACGCCCCCTTACTCTCTCACTGTCAAAGTCTTCATCCACACCTGAGATCCTCTCATAAGCAATCTTTACAATATCCTTTGTCACGGCACCACAAGCATCAATTCTTCTTCTTGTACCAGTGGGTGGTGTTGCATAACTTCGAACCTTTATGTATGCATTCATCAGTGTCTCTTTCGTTTTCCAATGTGTCTATAAGTGACGCTAGTTGACTTTCAGGGATGTCTGTTTTCAGCTGCCCTCTTGCCTTTCGAGCCTCATCCTTCCATTTTTCATATGCATGCATAAGCTTTCTCTCTGCCTTTTCTGACTCCTCTCTTTGATATGCAAGCATCCTTTCTGTTGGAATTCGTTCACGGACAGAGCGACGTACTTCATTTCTCTTTGGAACTTCAGATCGATCTTCTATCTCATCATCTGTTTCCTTGTTTTGCGCAACCTTTAATACTTCAATTTCCTTCACAGGAGTGCACAAATTT
>NW_015557646.1:0-1161 GCF_001515605.1 Sinocyclocheilus anshuiensis | reverse complement strand
TGTTCAAGTCTTAAAGCCAGTAATTTTGATAACAGTTTGAAATCTTATAAAGGGAATAAATGAACTGAATTAGTAGTGCACCACTATAAATGAGGTCAAGCGCTCAGTAATGATGGCTGTATTCAGCACAATGGACAGCACCCTCCACCGTCTTCAACTTCTAGATAGGACAGCTTCCTGTTGTGCATGTATGTAAACGTGTTTCCATCTCCTGTGTCCTCATAATGTTAGAATCGTCGAGTCATTCTTCAAGTGAGCTGTTTTTAAAAACAACATTCAACCGGTCAAGTGTTTGGGAATTTTTGAAAATGACTGAAATCAGCCAGTATTAAACTGATCAAAGGTGACATTCAAAAGACCTTTATAATGTTACAAAGTATTTCTATTTCATAAAAATGCTGTTCTTTTCAACTTTCTAATCATAAAAAAATCTTGACAAAGTTATCATGGTTTTTACAAAAATATTAAGCAGCACAGCTGTTTTCAACATGAGCACCAAATCAGCGTATTAGAATGATTTCTGAAGGATCTTGTGACACTTCTGAAGACTGGAGAAATGGATGCTGAAAATTCAGCTTGTCCGTGTGCTAGAAGTCTACTAGCTTTGTCACCATGCTCAAAGTAAGTAGACCTTTTACTTAGCATAATTTCAGTTGTGCGCTGAGTCATAAGGATATCATATTCTGATTTTAGGGTCAGGTGTTCTTTGTGTATATCTGGGGATGGGGATGTGGCATATAAAATATCAAGCTGAGATATTTGCTTTGCCAACATAGATAATTTTTCGGTTCTCAGTTTCCTCTCGTATCCGGTATATAAAATTATTTCCCCCCTAATGTAAGCTTTTAGACTTTCCCACAAAAGAGCAGCAGAGACCTCTGGTGTTTTGTTTACACTAATAAAAAAATCAATTTGTTGAGAGATAAAATTGATAAAGCCCTCATTAGAAAGTAACCTTTTATTAAACTGCCATGGAGTACGTGACTTAATGAAACTATCAAAATGGATTTTCAAACAAACTGGGGCATGATCAGAAAGAACAATAGCTTCATATTTACAATCAACCAGACTTGGTAGAAGTCTATTGTCCAGCAGAAAAGAATCAATATGCGTGAAATGATGGACGTGGGAAAAAAAGGAATATTGTCGGCTGGAGGGGTT
>NW_015557645.1:0-1479 GCF_001515605.1 Sinocyclocheilus anshuiensis | reverse complement strand
CGCCATCGCTGCTTGCAGCTATATTTATTATTAGGGCCCAAGCCAGTAAGGCGCAGGGCCCTATTGGTTTCCTAAGGATTATTATTAGGGCCCAAGCCAGAAAGGCGCAGGGCCCTATTGATCCCCTAAGGAAAGAAATTAATACTTTTATTTAGCAAGGATGCTTTAAATTGATCAAGTGATGATAAAGACATTCATAATGCTACAAAAGATTTCCATTTCAGATAAATGCTGTTCTATTCATCATCTGAAAAATTCTACTCAGCTGTTTTCAACATAATAAAAATAATACGTTTTTTTTTTTTTTTTTTGTTTTTTTTTTCAACCTTCCAGGGCTTTTTGGGGGCCTTAACATACTCAAAAACTCTTGAAAATTTGCACACGCGTTGGAACCTGCGGCCATTAGAACGCCGCAGAGGCTGGGACCCGGGCGTGGCACAAGGGCTCTACGGCGCCCCCTGGAACACAGTCAGAAATCTTGATGTCTATCTCACACATACTTGCACGTATTCATATGAAACTCGGTACACATATAAAACTCATTGAGCCGAACAACTTTCACACTGCATGTCACAGGCTCTGAACTCATTGAGCCGAACAACTTTTGCACTGCATGTCATAGGCTCCGCCCAACAGGAAGTTGGCTATTCAGGGCTGTGTAAAAAGTGCATGCTCTGGAATTTGATATACTTGTCTGAGAATTTCCAACCGATTGCCACCAATCTCGGTGAACATGATCTGAAGACATGGGGGATGCTAAATTGCGACGAGATTTTTGATATCTCGAACGGATTGCTCGTGGCGAGGCGATAAAGTTATGGTGAGAAATGAGAAACAGGAAGTGTCTAATAACATACACATACATTGTCTGATTTTGATCAAACTTCAGGTTTTTTTTCGGTGTATGATGCCGATCACATAAATGTGACTATTAGGAGTCAAAGTCATAGCGCCACCAACTGACGGCAGGAAGTGTGTCATTTTCAAAATGCTTTTAATGCAGCATCTATTAGGAGTCAAAGTTATAGCGCCACCAACTGACGGCAGGAAGTGTGTCATTTTCAAAATGCTTTTAATGCAGCATCTTATTTTTACCCGATTTGCTTTAAACTTCTTCAGAATAATGGCAAAACACTGCCGATGTAAAACTGGTGAAGGGATATTGATATCTGAAATATTGTTGCCATGGCAATGTGTCAAACTTGAATATCATTTTCTGGAGATTTTGGGGAAGATAACATGCTTAGAATTTCATTAAACTCAACACTCATATCAGTATTAATGATAGATAGACACTGGGAAAAGTTCATAAAAGAGTGGAAGAGGCACTCTATAGCGCCACCTTTTGACAAAACTTGGTTTTAGCTAGTTTTAGCTACAGTCACCAAACTTGGTACATATATTGTTCTCATAAAGCCAGACAACTTTCTAATGTACAGTCATTAGCTACGACCAACAGGAAGTCGGCTATATTGATTT
>NW_015557644.1:1697-1840 GCF_001515605.1 Sinocyclocheilus anshuiensis | reverse complement strand
TTCAAGGCCTTATATGCTGAAAACATTCTTTCTCTGTTACAGAAACTTGGTTTATGTAATGTTAAGACTAAAGTATATATATGTGTATATATGTGTATGTATGTATATATATATGTATATGTGTATGTATATATATATATACA
>NW_015557644.1:0-1622 GCF_001515605.1 Sinocyclocheilus anshuiensis | reverse complement strand
AAGAATTTATGGTAGAGCTTCTAAGCACAAGCAGTTGAGTTTAGTGCTTCTGTGAACTGTATCACTATTTTACTGCAACAAAGGAAATTAAGAGAATTCAAGGCCTTATATGCTGAAAACATTCTTTCTCTGTTACAGAAAGTTGGTTTATGTAATGTTAAGAGTAAAGCTTGCCTACATGAAAGTTATCTCCAAGAAGTTAAATGAAATGTTTTTTTTCAATGCAGAAAAACAGATTTTTATCTTATAGGAGTATTATGCACATGGAGTTATGGTAGAGCTACTAATCACAAGAAGCTTAGTTTAGTGCTTCTGTGAACAGTAACACTATTTTAGTGCAACAAAGCAAATGAAGATAATTCAAGGCCTCATATGCTGAAAACCTTTTTTCTCTGTTACAGAGAGGGTTTTGCAATGTTAAGACTAAAGCTTGCCCACATGAAAGTAGTTGCCAACAAGTGAAATGAAATGTTTTTTTCCAAGCTTGCCCAGATGAAAGATGTTTCTAACATGTTAAATGAAATGATATTTGCAATGCAGAGTGTCAGATTTTAATGTGTTTGGAGTTTTATGCTATTGAAGTTATGTTAGAGCTTCTAAGCACAAGAAGTTGAGTTTAGTGCTTCTTTGAACAGTAACACTATTTTAGTGCAAGCAAAGCAAATGAAGAGAATTTTAATGTGAGTATTTTAATGTCAGATTTGAACGTGTTTGGAGTTTTATGCTATTGAAGTTATGTTAGAGCTTCTAAGCACAAGAAGTTGAGTTTAGTGCTTCTCTGAAAAGTAACAATATTTTAATGCAACATCCAAATGAAGAGAATTCAAGGCCTCATTTTCTGAAAACCTTCTTTCACTGTTACAGAAAGTTGGATTTTGCCATGTTAAGACTAAAGCTTGCCCACATGAAAGATGTTTCTAACAAGGTAAATCAGATATTATTTGCAATGCAGAAAGTCAGATTTTAATATGTTTGGTGTTTTATGCTATTGAAGTTATGTTAGAGCTTCTAAGCACAAGAAGTTGAGTTTAGTGCTTCTGTGAACTGTAACACTATTTTAGTGCAACAAAGAGCATTCAAGGCCTCATACGTTGAAAACCTTTCTTTGTTACAGAAAGTTGGTTTATGTAATGTTAAGAGTAAAGCTTGGCCACATGAAAGTTATCTCCAAGAAGTTAAATTAAATGTTTTTTTCCAATGCAGAAAGATAGATTTTAATCTGAGAGGAGTTTTATGCTCATGAAGTTATGGTAGAGCTTCTAAGCTCAACAAGTTGTTTACTGCTACTGTGAAGAGTAACACTATTTTAGTTCAACAAAGCAAATGAAGAGAATTCAAGGCCTCATACGCTGAAAACCTTTCTCTGTTACAGAAAGTTGGTTCATGTAATGTTAAGAGTAAAGCTTGCCCACATGAAATTTATCTCCAAGAAGTTAAATGAAATGTTTTTTTCCAATGCAGAAAAACAGATCTTTATCTTATAGGAGTATTATGCTCATGAAGTTATGGTAGAGCTTCTAAGCACAACAAGTTGAGTTTAGTGCTTCTGTGAACAGGAAAACTATTTTATTGCAACTAAGCAAATTAAGAGAATTCAAGGCCTCATATGCTGAAAACCTTCT
>NW_015557643.1:0-1118 GCF_001515605.1 Sinocyclocheilus anshuiensis | reverse complement strand
ACTTAACCGAGACGTTGAAATGACGGCTATTGCTTGCTGGGTTGTTACTGGTAGAGGTAAGGAAGTGATAGAGAGAGACAATGACCAGCTTGAAGTTCTTTTCCCAAAGGTTTTTTCTGATAAGCTAAATCTGTATGACCTCTTCTTAAGATAAAGACATTCTGGAGTTTGCAGACAGCCTTGGCGAAAAGCAGGGTTTGTTCTTTTTATCTGTGACAGAGTGATCTATAGACTAACGTTTTAGATTAGATTTGTTCTAACAGGGTCAGAAATAAGAAAATGCTCTGTTCTGTTCTTTTTGGGGGAAAGAAGAGTTCAATGCATCATGTAGACATACTCTAAAGGTCATACACATATAATTTACAGATGGCTTACTCGCTCAAATATTAAAGATACAGTGGCAAAATCCTGTTTAATTCTGTTAGTCAGAGGGAGGAAAAATGGTCATGAAAAACTAAATTATACATCTTTGATCCATTAACTTGTTTAGTAACTAAAAGGAAATGTAATGTTACACAAACATGTCTCTTTTAATAAAATCTCTAGTTTACATTATTCGGAAAAGCGAAAGTATTAGTCTTCATACTACTAAGTTTGGGATCGGTAAGATTTTTTTTATTTCGAAACAAATTAATACTTTTATTCAGCAAGGATGCATTAATTTAATCAAAAATGACAGTAATTACATTCATAATGTAACTGAAGGTTTCTATTGGAAATAAATTCTGTTTTTTAGAACTTTCTATTCATCAAAGAAACCTGAAAAAGAAAAATCGCAGCACAGTTGTTTTTATATTGATGATAAAAAAAAAATTTTGAGCACCAAATCTGCAAATTATGATTTCTGAAGGATCATGTGACACTGAAGACTGGAGTAATGATGCTGAAAATTCAGCTTTGATCACAGGAATAAATTACATTTTAAAATATATTAAAAATAAAAAACTGCTATTTTTAAGTTGTAAAAAGATTTCACAATATTACTGTTTTTACTGCTATCAAATGCAGTCTTGGTGAGCATAAGACAAGTAAGTCAGTCAATAAGTAAGTAAGTCAGTCAGTCAGTCAATAAGTACATGTGCATCTCAATAAATTAGAATGTCGTGGAAAAGTTAATT
>NW_015557642.1:272-552 GCF_001515605.1 Sinocyclocheilus anshuiensis | reverse complement strand
TAATATCATAATATAATGCTTGACTGGCTGAAGTTAAGAGCGCACGTTCAGTTATTTAAGAAGCTGTTCCATTTTACAAAGAAAAGCTGATGGGGTGGAATCATATGTGTGTGTTTGTGTGTGTGTGTGTGTCTGTGTGTGTGTGTACTTAACCATATTTTGGGGACAAGTTTGTACCCAAAAGTGAGCAAAACCTGACAAAATCGGCAAAAACCTCAATTTGTGGATGTCCTCATTTGTAAAACTGTTATAAAAATAAAGTAAACAGTTTTTTTTTTAC
>NW_015557642.1:0-126 GCF_001515605.1 Sinocyclocheilus anshuiensis | reverse complement strand
GTATATAAAAACAATAGAAGTCTATGTAATGTCCCCATTTAGATAGCTAAGTAAACGTGTGTGTCGTCCCTCCCTCCCTACCCGTTAAGTAACTTGTGCATTGTTTTACTTACTTCTTTTTGACAT
>NW_015557641.1:0-440 GCF_001515605.1 Sinocyclocheilus anshuiensis | reverse complement strand
TGGCTTGGAATTCTTGTGTTCTCACAGCTCGCTGGAGATGGACATAAGCACTGTCCCATACCCTCTCTGGATTAAACTTTTATGTTTAATCCATTCGTCCACTGCAGGAACCGAGGAGGGTTCGCCAGACCACGGGAACAGAGGCGGTTGGAATCCTAGGACGCACTGGAAGGGGGTTAGACCTGTAGAGGAGTGAGTCAGAGAGTTTTGGGCGTATTCCGCCCAGGGCAAGAACTCAGACCATCTGTGCTGTTCACGGCTGCAGTAGCTTCGGAGATACCTTCCTATTTCCTGGTTGAGTCGTTCGACTTGTCCGTTGGCTTGTGGGTGATAGCCTGAAGTTAAACTGACGTTAATATCCAACTGATTGCAGAATGCCCTCCAGACTTGAGACATGAATTGGGTACCTCGGTCACTGACTATGTCCTCTGGTAGTCCAT
>NW_015557640.1:0-553 GCF_001515605.1 Sinocyclocheilus anshuiensis | reverse complement strand
GTTTTCACAAGCAATGAGGTGTCATTAGTGAAGAAGGAGATTTTGTATGCATGTGCTTGTTCTTCCTCAGTTTTCACAAGCAATGAGGTGTCATTAGTGAAGTAGGATAATTTGCATGAATGTGCTTGTGTGTGCATGTGCATGCTTGTAAGGATAAAGTGCATATTAGGATAAGGTTATGATTATTTTTCATTTTTTACTTTGAAACACACTGATTATAATGTTTTGGTATGACAACAGATATGATAGTTTAGTTATACTTGTGATCCACGATGGTACAATGTTTTGATTGAATTTGAAATGTTATTTTTTATTAAATATGAGATGTGCAATACATTAAAATCTAGATAAATCTGTTTGTTCAAGTGTTTGGTTAAAGAAATTGATGTTTTCAATAAATATATTTATTTTTTCTGCATGAAAATGTCAAATGTTTACATTTGTCCATTGTGGTACAGTGTTGCCTTGAGGCAACAAACTTTTAAAAAATAACAAAATAATGAAAATGTTTATTGATATTGTTATAGTGTCCAATTTTAAGTAGGAAAAACAT
>NW_015557639.1:344-812 GCF_001515605.1 Sinocyclocheilus anshuiensis | reverse complement strand
TTCTTTTCATTTATTTTGAACAGACAGTAGTACAAATTAAAAATTGTTCCACCTAGATGTAAAAATACTAAATATTATTACATTGTTAAATATATATAATCTGCAGTACATATATACATACAAGGAATAAATTCTTTAAATATATTTGATTTAGTTTACAGATAAACAAGGGAAAAAAACAGTGCGACACGTAACGTAGCCTATATATGCGGAGTTTCAGTTCATTTTGGTGACATGCTTAATTTGTTCACAGAAAGGAAACTCAAATGGCAGAAATCGACATCCTATTTGTTTTCTTTATTTTACAAAAGCACAATGCTTTGTTTTCATTGTGAGTGTACACAAATAAAAGCAGATCTTTATACAGTGATGCATTATTAATAAGACAATAAGTGTTTAAAGTTCATTCTGCTGGTATAAGGAAACAGTTGAAGTTATCGCGCCGGCGTGCACACACACACACACACA
>NW_015557639.1:0-273 GCF_001515605.1 Sinocyclocheilus anshuiensis | reverse complement strand
GTTACATCGCAAATATGGAAATATTATGGAATATTTGGATTTGTGCCGAATGAGAGAGGTAGGATACACGAACACAAAGCACCGTTCGCAAACAGTTGAGTGCACAAGCTTTTAAAGTATACTCCTTTGCCAGTCTGTGAGAGACGCATTCAGAGTCAGCACATGGTCACTGTCTAGTGGGCTTTGTTTTCAAGTGCGCAACTTGTGCATTCGCTGTTCTTCTGCTGTCGGCCGGTTATCAAACAGCGTTGCATTGCTGCAGGCGCCCCCTTC
>NW_015557638.1:0-475 GCF_001515605.1 Sinocyclocheilus anshuiensis | reverse complement strand
TTAAACGAACGTTACAGCTAGTACCATAGTACGCGCTAGTTACCAAACATTAAGATTTTATACTCGCCCAAATGATTCAAACGCCCATTCATAAAGTAGCCTAAGCCCTTTACGTCATTCCTGAATGAATTAGCCGTTTGAACGAATCGAAGGAAAGACTCATAAAGACATTTACCGCCACCTGCTGGCAGTTTTAGTTTCTTATTTAGAATATTATTTCATTAAAAAAAATAAAGAAAAATAAAAACTGTAAAGTATGGAAGCCCGTTTCCGCCACTGAATAAAAAATAAAAAAGGTTTCCTATAGTGCTTTGCTAGAGTGTCGCAATTCTGAGAAAAAAAGTCAGAATTGTGAGATAAAAAGTCGCAATTGCGAGTTATAAAGTCAGAATTCTGACTTTTTTTCTCGCAATTGCTAGTTTATATCTCTTAATTCTGACTTTTTTTCTCGCAATTGCGAGTTTATATCTCGCAA
>NW_015557637.1:0-3752 GCF_001515605.1 Sinocyclocheilus anshuiensis | reverse complement strand
ACTATTGTCCTTTTGCATTATTGACACACTATTTTCCTGTTTAATGCTGTACAGTTGCTTTGACACAATCTGTATTTTTAAAAGCGATATATAAATAAAGGTGACTTGACTTGACTACTCACCAACATTAACTTTTATTTCAACCACAGTCTCACCAGACTCTTGCTGAATGTAAACTGTACATGTGTATTCTCCCTCATCTTCAGCTCTCAGATTGTCCAGACGGAGGGAGAAGTTTCCACGTTGAATCTCTTCAGTAAAGAAATGAGCTCTATCCTGATAATCCTGCTGCTGGGCCTCTGGTTGACTCTCACCATCTTGAAACAGATGAACTAAAGTCTCAGAGTCTGTTCTTCTCCATTCCACCTCCAGACCCTCCACTGATAAAAGTTCATCAGCAGAACAGGGCAAAACCACTGAGGATCCCAGAGGAGCAACCAGAGGACCAGAGGGACCGTGCACAGTCAAACCTGAAAACAATATTTTCCCCAAAGGGAAAGAGAAAAGTGAATAAAGCTGGTTTTGCAGTCAAAAACCAATAATGTTTTTAGCTGTCAAAATGTACATCCCTCTTTTTATCTCATGTATTGAAAATGATGTACTTTAATTTAAGAGTAAGCACTGAGGTCCAGTGAGTGAGTGAGTGAGTGAGTGAGTGAGTGAGAGAGAGAATGTTACTTTCACCTAATGCTTGGTTCACAAATCGGTGCTTGTTCACTTGTGTGACAATCACATAGTGTGTGTTATCAAAGCGCTGATGCGTCACCAATGACCATGAGATATTTGGCATGCTAAATATCTAAACCCACCTGTGACAGTCCTGCAGTTTGAAATGTGTTTTGACTGGGAATGACATAAGCGTTGACCTATAGCAAATGAGAGAGCTGATACAGGGCAAGGGAAATTTCAGGGCAAGGGAAAGTTCAAGGGGTGAAGTCACAGACATACAGCCAATGAGAGAGGAGATACAAGGCAAGGGAAAGTTCAGGGGGTGGAGTCACAGTCCTACAGCCAATGAGAGAGGAGATACAAGGCAAGGGAAAGTTCAGGGGGTGGAGTCACAGACTTACAGCCAATGAGAGAGGAGATACAGGGCAAGGGAAATGTGTAATGTGTGACCCCCTGTCGCCGACCTGTCATGCAATATCATGACTTTGAAAATCATGCATTGTGAACCCGGCATTAGAGATAAATAAGGCATTTAAATAATTTCATCTCATCTATCAGTGATGTAGTCAAGAACAGACCACCAAATCGAACACCAATCAAGATCAGAGGTGTGGCCAAGTCCAAAACCAGTACCATTCAGGAGTGGAGTTAGGATACATTGAGAGCTGGGTAGTAACTGATTACATGTCATCTGGATTACGTAATTCGATTCCCAAAATTAAGTACTTGTAATTAGATTAAATTACATTTTAAAATACTCGTAATCAGACTACAGTTCCCTGTTCACACAGACCCGCAAAAACAACTAAAAACACTGTATTATGCAGCCAGGCCAGTAGATGGCGATGTCAATTAGTAAAGAAACACTACGTGCCAGTGCACATACTGATGGAACATGATACACATGCGCATGACGTCACAGTTTTCACAAATTCACATTTTTGTAGTTTACACAGAGACGATAAAGGTATAATTTTCAAAAGCTTGCACTTTGAAATCCATTTTCAAAAGTTTGATTTCAGGCCCACAAAACACAGTTGTCATGTAAATGAATGGCCAAAACATATGTTTTTAGTTGAAAATGGTCTGGTGTAAACAGCCCTTTAATGTGATAGTTAAGTGATTAATTGAGTGATGGTTGAGCATTAGTTATAAACACCTGCTGTTAACAAGCAGAATCACTGAAGGAAAGAGAAACAACAAGAGACGAGATGAGCAGAAACACGAGAACTACAACCACAGCGTTAGATGAAATCAACTGAAATAAAAGACGACATTAAATTTCTCAGGATTAAACAACAGTACACACAGTATCACCAGCTTCACTCATAACTAACCAGATTGACTTTATTCTGTCAGACATCTACAGAAGTTCTTATTGAGAACTAACAGAGTTTTTTTTTGATAAAGCACTATATAAATAAGGGTTTAGATGCTGATGATTTATTTAAAATAAAAACGTTTAAACTTACCATTGGTGATTAGTGTTTAGATTTGTTGGGCTCTTGACCAATGACTTTTGAATGTTAGTTTTTCTCTGTGCTATAATTTGCTATTGACTGTTCAAATGCAGAGTTTGGTGAAGTGTAGAGTAACTCATATTGTTTGTTATTCTTACGATCACAAGTGCAGACAGAGATGGATTTATGTTTACAAATGTAGTATCCTCTGTTCTCTGCTTGTAACTGGCGGCAAAAAGATGGCAAACATGATTCATTAGGTGTTCTGCTTCACACTGCACGCTCAAGTAGAGCTGAAGCAGGACACGCCGTTGTGATAGAGTAAAACTGATGACATTATTAACTGTTCTTATAGACTTACTAGATTTCAGTGTTTGTAAACAGTGATGATGTTTTTTGTAGGCGGAGCCTATCTGGTGGCAGAAAATGCCAGTTTTAACGTAGCAGTCTATGCAAGCCATGGAATAAAAGAATAAAAAAGGTAATTTTGAGTTTATATTTCAAAATTCTGACTTTTTTCTTTAAATTCTGAGATTATTTCTCACAATTCTGGTAAGAAAAATCAACTCGTCATTCTCTCTTTTTCCCTCGGCTCAGAATCATAAGTTTATAAACCCACACTTCTGGCTTTTTGACAAACTTGCAATTGTTGAGTTGAATTAAGTCATAAAGTTCGAACTAGGAGATAAACTTGCATTTGCAAGAAAAAAAAGTCAGAGTTGTGAGATAAAATAGGTAAATGTTATGTAAAATGTTATAGGTTTAAATAGTATTTCATGCTTTAACTGTAGGACTTATACAGACATATTAATATGTCCCCTATGTGAATATTATATTATAGACCTATTGTTCAAATCTAATTTATGCTTTAAAATAGGGTAATCATAGCTGGTTTCATCCATAGTTTGTCTGCGTTTAGCTTCAAATGGCGTCTTTGACAACAGTATTATATGAAAATAATTTGCATTCTGATACTGACATCCAAAGGCACAACAATCAATTTTTTCTCTTATTCCATGGATTTTACCCATTTCCCTCCAGTTGTTCCCAGTGTTTTTCTGCCATCACAATGCGCGCGCAGCTACAAGTGACGTAACTGTGACGTCTGCTCCAAATTGGTCTATAATTGCTTTGGAAGCTAAGGCTCACATTATGGTAAAAGGGGCGTTACATTTCCGACACATGCTTGAGATGTTCAGCCAATCACAACGCACTGGGTCAGCTGGCCAATCAGAGCTCACTGCGCTTTTTGAAGGAGGGGCTTTGTAGAAATCAACACATTTTAGAAAGACTGTGCATAGAGGATCTGCAATAATGAACAGTGCATGAAAAATAATGCATTTTTTGAACATTAAAGCATGCTAACATATTCTATTACACCCAATACACAAATAATGAGCTTTAAAAGTAGCATCATAGGACCCCTCTAAATCAAATTTACAGATCCCTATGAATATCTGTGTCAAATTAAACTCTTGTTTTTTGCTTTTGCACTTAACAAGCACACAGTGTTTCTGAATCATTGACAGAAATGCTTTCACTTTCATTGTTATAGAAAAAAAAAAAAACAGGTTTTAATGGGTCAAATCAGGTAACCAGGAAATATGACCTGATAAAAATGTC
>NW_015557636.1:419-828 GCF_001515605.1 Sinocyclocheilus anshuiensis | reverse complement strand
AATAAAGAATTATCGGTTATCGGTATCGGCCAAAATTTTCATATTTGCACCCCTAATTCAAACAGAGCATTATGATGAGGGGGGTCAAAACAGGACAGAAAATAGCCTATTACTAGGCCTGGGCAATAAAACGGTATCGATATTTATCAATAAATCTTCATCAATAACGATATAAAAAATGTTCGATATAGTGCATGACATAGCACGTGCCTATGAGTGACGCAGACAGCACACACAAACACGAACATGAGTGCCGTGCCTGCCTGTGGTGAGGAGATTGTGAATAAAAAAATGTATATTAGTCGAATTTAAAATAAAAAAAATGCATTTGAATTAGGGCTGTGCGATATTGAAAAAAAATGTGATATGCGATACCTTGTTAAAAAATGCGATATTCGATATGCGATAC
>NW_015557636.1:0-269 GCF_001515605.1 Sinocyclocheilus anshuiensis | reverse complement strand
AAAGAATCACTACAACTTCTGAAAGTGACCAGCAGTGTTTTAGCATTACATAAAAAGTAATGTCACAAATCAGAAAATGTAATTTTAACATCAATGTGAATGACAAAAAAATTAATGACACTAATTTTATATCATTGTGACTTCTTCACAAGAAGACTTCTTCACAAGATTTCTTCTTCATATACCACAGCAAAAACTATAGTCTGAGAAAGTTTAAACATAATGGCAAGTGAACAGTCAGTAAAAAAAAGAAAGAAAAAGGGGGAAAA
>NW_015557635.1:0-1606 GCF_001515605.1 Sinocyclocheilus anshuiensis | reverse complement strand
GTAGCATCATAGCAGAAATTAATTGCCCTATTTATTCTATTTTTTGTTTCTTTCTTTCTTTTTGTTTTTTCTTTCTCTTTCTGGATCATATATCATTGTGCAATGACATTCTGATTTTGGGTAGCTGTGCTTCAGGAATTTGTACTTCAATATACTTTACCCACTTATTGACTGTCTGTCTCACATATTGTTCTATCTGTCCTATCCAATAGACATTTGCTTTTTGGCTCTGCAACCACCATTTGTGTTTCTGTTCCTATTGCTTCGATATATATTCCTTCTGGAGAACACCAAATTTGTAGCCCCAATTTACATAATGCATCTCTTCCTAACAAATTGATAGGAGTCTGATTTGATACCAGAATGGGCATTGTTATACTTTGATTTCTTGTTTGTAGACACACTGGAGCTGTCATTGGAATTAATTGCATTTTTCCCGAGAATCCTATTGTCTTTGCAAATTTTCCAGACAAGGGGAGATGTGAGGCATATTTTAAATTTAAACAGGTATAGACCACCTGTGTCTAGCATCATGGGTGTGGTTTTTCCTTCTATATTAATTTGCATAATAGGCTCTTGATCAGCTTTCATTGTTAAAATTGGAAGCTGACTCTCCCCTCTAGGCACCTAGATTCTCTGGACACCCCCTAATATCCTGGATTGGGACCTCCCCAAGGGTTAACTGGGCCCTGTGAAGTACCTCGGTTAGGCTGTTGCCACCTCTCCCCCTCCCTCTAAGATTCTCTGGGCACCCCTAATATCCTGGATTGGGATCTCCCCAAGGGTTAACTGGGCCCTGTGAAGTACCTCGGTTAGGCTGTTGCCACCTCTCCCCCTTCCACCCTGAGGGTACTGTTGCCATGGATACGTGGGACAGTCAATTTTATTATGTCCGGGTTGTCCACATGCCCAGCACACACCTGGAGGACCAGTATAAGGTTTGCCTCTTCCTCTCTGGCCTCTCTGTATTGGTTTTTGTCTCCATTGAGTTAGTTTTCGCTGTAGTTCTTTCTCTTGGCTCTTGAGCTTTTGCTCATTTTTTCTGTTTTGTTCTACGGCATGAGACACATGGTCACACAACTCTTTGTGTGTTTTAGAGTTTAAACCGACCGCATCCTCCAGCCTGCTCCTTAAGGCTGGCGGCATAGCATCAATCACAGCATGTCTAAACAATGTTGCCATTAATGGGTCTCCTTCTGGATTCCCTTCAGTCTCTTGCTTCCACCTTTTCAGCTGTCTCTGTACATATGTGGTTGGATTTTCTTTGTCCGTTTACTCTGCACGCAGTGCCTGCCACACTGCTGGACGGAATGCATCCAAAACAATTCCATCCATATTATGAGAGTTCATTGCTCTGTCCAGAGTAGTTGTTTGAAGAATTTCATCCATCTTTGTCCCTCCTATTATTTTAGCCAGCAAAGCTTTAATTTCCCTCACAGCCCCTCCTGAATTTCTGGGAGGCGAGTGACCAGCCTCTCGAGGTCCCGTGGGGCCCAGGGGACTTATTGTCCCTTCGCACCCTTGATTAAAATTGGGAGTTGTGCACCCAGTGATCTGAGTGCCCCTTTTCTCTGCCCTATTCCCATTTTCCGCTATCAAATAACTC
>NW_015557634.1:0-521 GCF_001515605.1 Sinocyclocheilus anshuiensis | reverse complement strand
GTAGGATATCAGTACATTCATTTCTTACCACTGAAGTGTACAGTTAATATGGTTCATAAAATATGACATTTATTCACACACACACACATATATATTAAAGAATAAAAAATTACTTGACTTAAAGTAGGATATCAGTATATTCATTTCTTACCACTGAAGTGTAACGTTAGTTTCTGCAGCGGGACCTTCTTTTGATCCGTAAACAAAAACCTCTCCCTTAACATCATGTTCTCTTCAGTTAGGCATTTTAAATCCCTCCGAAATCATATTTACTCTCATAAATATATTAATTTTAAGTAATCATTCAATAAAGAGATCGATAAACGAGCGAGTCAATCAGCCAATAAAACGAAAAATGACCGTTAATTTTTAAATTCTGCGAGTAAATGAAGATGAAACAAACCCACGAATTTATGATTTCTGTTATCACTCTACGCTTAACCCTGGCTTAATATTATAACTTAAATCGCGTTTTTATTTATCTAATTTCTGTATTTTAATAAATGCTGCATTAAACGAAT
>NW_015557633.1:714-834 GCF_001515605.1 Sinocyclocheilus anshuiensis | reverse complement strand
CCTCTTTGTCGCCATCTCTGTTTGAAAGCCTGGAATTGCAGCTGTGTGAGGAATTATCTTCATTATGTGGGTTGTGCTCCGGCGCGGCCCCAGCGCAGATGAATCTAATGTTCTGAAGAG
>NW_015557633.1:0-508 GCF_001515605.1 Sinocyclocheilus anshuiensis | reverse complement strand
ATCCTGTACTTCGGAATCACAGATTCTAGCCTACGTCTTGGAATATATGACCCAAATAAGAAATTTCACCGGATATTGTCATCTGTACAAGTACATCAAACTGTGCAAATGATTATTATTGTTATACTTTTTCTCAAATTGTTAATGTTAACAACATCAGCATTGCGTGTTTGTAGTGTGTATTAGCGTTACATTTAGATTTCAATTTCTGTACAGTCTAATCTCTAATTGTCATACCATTCGAATTTCATATAAAGAAATTATTTTAACCCAAAAGGCAAATTATTCTTCCTTCGAACTGGTTCTCATTAAAATACAAATCTTGTGTAATCCCACGTAGGCTATCTGTAATCAGATGCACATTTAAAACTGGAATATAATTTAATTTCATTCACATGTGTTTCATAAACACATGATCCTTTCTGGATTACAATCCGCCATCAAAATTATATTTAATTATTCTAGCTGCTGTGAGAAAAGGTTATAAACGATCCGCCACCTGCAGGAT
>NW_015557632.1:1024-4396 GCF_001515605.1 Sinocyclocheilus anshuiensis | reverse complement strand
GAAAGGAAAAATTGAAATCGCATCATATGACCCCTTTAAAATTGCCTGATATTTGTATTTTACATGTTTTTTTCTTGACTGTATTAATGTATCAGTGGTTTAAGTTCTCTGACTAGAGGCTAGAGCATAATTGTGAGAGAACAGAATCTAGCAGGGCATTGGACATTAATTGGTTTTTAGATATATATTTAATAATTCAAGCTGAAACTTCTCTAATAAAACAGAAACAATCAGAAATCAAATCAATAAACTCACACAATAGTAAACAATAAATCATCACCAGTATCAGATTGTTTTACATTATAGTGCAATTAAATGAAAGTATGTAGTATAGCATGAAAGTAAAGCACAGTTTTAATACTGTATAAGCAAATACAAAAGCAAAATAATTTAACAGTAAATAAATATGCAAATAATTCCAGCAATTTAAGCATCACAAGTTTTCACATTAAAAGTAATTAACAGCTTCTTGAATGGAAGTGACTTAGAAGGTTCTTGAATTAAACACAAACTCACTTTCTAGAAACTTCTGGGAGAGAAGAGAGTGATAACATTTCACATGTCACTCTGATCTCACCTTTGTTTTATATAAAAAAAAAAATTAAAAAAAAACCTTAGATAAATTCTGGTTCTCATGCATGTCATTTTATTTCAGAATTTGTAGCTTATAATCGCAGAAAAAGCAAGTATGCATTATATGCAAAGAGCAATAGGTATAAAACATCAGAATTAGATTTATCTGCACACAGAAGATTTTAAAGGCTCCCATGAGGAGAAATCAGATTTTTATTTATTTTGAATATTAATAATGTTAAAATGGGCTCATAATGAAGCTGTTGGAAGTGTTATCCTTCAACAAAGACAGGTCTGTGTCCTCTGGCTTATTTCTTCAGTATGTAGAATCTGAAAAAATACAAGATATTAAGAGACAATTCAAAATAAAAAAAACATAAGACACAAAAGACCAGTGTTTTTGGACGTACGGGGGAGTAAAGATTTTTGACCAAAGTCTTTGTTCATAAGTGAAGAATCCACTCAGACAGAAAGATCTCTGGATACATTAGATAAATACAATCAATATATTATTATTCATGTTACAAACACTTTTCCCCTAAAAATCGCAATTTAGTGTTTTTTTGTTTTTGTTTTTTTTGGTATCAGATTTTGAACTTTATAGTCAGATAATTTCAACTAGACATCCTTACAAATATTTTAAATGAGCAGGTGATATAAATAGATCAGATCTCTGCAAATGAAGGCTGTTTTTTTTTTGAGAACTTTACTAATGTGAATTCACAGCATCATGAGGACCGAAACTGATAAGATAAAACAGCAAAACATACAGGATTTCTGGCATCTTTTGTCACACGTTCATAAACAGCTGGATGCAGTGAAACGGGTCTTGAGAAGTTAAATTGACATCTTAAAAATGAAGCACTCATGATGGGAGAAGGACAAATAAAACTCTGCAGACGGACACAGCATGATCATCTGTTTACATTTTCTGATTAACAGAAATCAGGAAGTGCTTTTCTGTCACACGTTTCCAAAGAGAACTACTGACAATGACATGATTAATCTGTCCATTCAAACTCACAATCCTTCATCCAAACTATTCACACATTCCTAAAACGAGAATAAATGTTAGTAATGATAATAAATGGATTTATTACACTACAAGATTTGAGTTACACACAAGAGACAGCCAATATCTGTCACAGAAGCTCATACTGTAGAAGCAAAGTAATGTGTAACACAAATGATAACAAAAACAATAATTTAACAGAAAATGAACAAAAGAAGCACTAATCATTTGCTCCATATTTGCCTCCTGCAGATATGGAAGCCAGTATTCATATCACTGCCATATATAATGATGGTTTAATGATATTTCTTTCTAATGCTGTTAGATAAAGAACTACCTGAACAAAAGACATAAAATAACAAACATAAAAGCCACAAAAAGGTTTAAACATCACCTGCTACAGCTTTAGATTCTACAGCACAATACAGCTCAATATTATTTAAATATACTAACTGTTTAATAGTTCCCATAATCATCAACAACATGGTTTTGCACACTGGAAGTGGTTATACATTTAAGCAGTATCACATGAACAAAAGTGCCGTTTTCCTGAATATCATCATGATTGCAAGTGTGATATTGAACATTTGAATAAGTAAGAACGTAATGATGACATACATTGTTGACACAATATTGTATTTTTCCTATTTCACCAACGAAAATGGTTCCCGAACAAGGCCACAGCAGAATTAATCTGCGTTTTTGAACGAATCAGCTGAATGAATGATTCAAGTGACTCATTTAGACAGTGTCAAACAAATAACAGAAAGCATAACCTCACTTCAACCCCCCGATGTTCAGAAAATCTACGCCCTTGGCTATAATACTTACACATATCTTTTTATCCTGTAGCGATCACAGCAGCAGCTGCAGCCACCAGCAGCACAACACCACCAACAATCACTGTGACAGCACCTGAAGACGGACCTGAGGAAACTAAAGACAGACAGCCATTAGTGTAACACCACAATAACATTGACAGTGATGGAGATGACAGAGCTGTTGGTTTCTAGCAGACAATGCTATACTGTAAATAATTAAACATAACGCTATACCGTAAATAAATAAATATAACAAAATAAATCAATTCAGGCCCAATCCCATTTCTACTCCTCTGTTTCGCGCGGTCACGTGAAGGGGTAGGGGTGTCTCGATTCTCTTTTGGTTGGAGGCGTAGGGGTAAATGAAGATTTTTCGGGACCACACTTCTAACGCAGGGGTACGATAATTATCTCAGCATAAACTGGCTACAGCGGCAATGGCTGCCCAAGCAAACAAAAACAACTATAAATGTAAGCATTTTTGTCATTAATAAAGATTTTAATGAAAAGTAATCATCTGTTTTATGTTACATTTTTACGGTCATGTTATTCAAAGAAATGTTTGCAAAATAATCACTAAAGTTTGCTAACGTTAAACCATTACTGACTGCACGATAGTGCCACAACATATTTTCATGTCTGATCAGGGCGATAACCACAATAGACATTGAGGGTGACTAGTCCCCCCAATAATTAGAAATCGCTAAACTTTTTTTCTCAAATATGGCCAATTTGAGAGAGAGAGATGAAAGTTGCATGTACGCACGTCTGTGCGTCTCTCTCTACAACTAGTGAGTTTACTTCAAAAACCATAGCCGCGGAACATATTTTATCTGGGGTGTGCTGGGGGCGGGGCTTGATGTTGCAGGACGGGGCCATGGGGATTTTTTGACAAAATCCTGATATTAAACAGGCCAAACTCTTATAGATTAACATACAAATAAAGACAGAGTTATATGCGAACCA
>NW_015557632.1:0-586 GCF_001515605.1 Sinocyclocheilus anshuiensis | reverse complement strand
CTGTAATATCTCATGAACATTTCACATGAAATTCTGTCAGTGTGAGGAGATGTAGGGACGTGCACAGCGAGGCACGCAAGAAAAATATAACCACACTAGACTATATATTTCTGGTCAGTTTAATAAATATTTAATCACAAAACTATCATAAAAATTAAGTATCTTGGGGATGATCGAGGGGCACAAGGAAAATCTAAGACCCGGCCCTTTGGCTGGGTTGGTGCAGCACCCTCAGCACCCCTAGTTCCCGCGGCAATGTCAAAAACATTGATTTTATCCTCTCGTTGCTGGAAAATATAATGTAGCAGTGAGTTCACAAAACAGTGATTTTATTCTCTCGTTGCTGGAAAATATAATGCAGTGATTTAGTATTTAAACTGTTATTAATAAAAGTCGTGGGGCAGCATTGACAAGTTTCTTTGCTCCTGGATGTGTGAGCTGCGTGATCTCCGATATGTGTGTGTGTGTGTGTGTCAGTAAGCAGCGCATTAATATAGAACGGTAAGGCTCTAATACACACCAGCACACCAGTATAGGTGTGTGTATTAGGAGTTAGATGACGTATGATGACGTGTAACGGTATAGT
>NW_015557631.1:0-6251 GCF_001515605.1 Sinocyclocheilus anshuiensis | reverse complement strand
GTGTTTTTCAGTCAGAACTCATTGCACACTGTGTGATTGTGAATCCCAACAGCTCCAGATATGTAGCATGCCAAATATTTCGCGTGCGTCGGCGATTCGCTCAGGTCGCGTCGTTGATAATTCACACAGCAGGATTGTGAATCGCCGCCAGCTCCAGATATGTAGCATGCCAAATATTTCGCGTGCGTCGGCGATTCGCTCAGGTCGCGTCGTTGATAATTCACACAGCAGGATTGTGAATCACCGCCAGCTCCAGATATGTAGCATGCCAAATATTTCGCGTGCGTCGGCGATTCGCTCAGGTCGCGTCGTTGATAATTCACACAGCAGGATTGTGAATCACCGCCAGCTCCAGATATGTAGCATGCCAAATATTTCGCGTGCGTCGGCGATTCGCTCAGGTCGCGTCGTTGATAATTCACACAGCAGGATTGTGAATCACCGCCAGCTCCAGATATGTAGCATGCCAAATATTTCGCGGGCGTCGGCGATTCCCTCAGGTCGCTTCTTTGATAATTCACACAGCAGGATTGTGAATCACCGACAGCTCCAGATATTTAGCATGCCAAATATTTCGCGGGCGTCGGCGATTCCCTCAGGTCGCTTCTTTGATAATTCACACAGCAGGATTGTGAATCACCGACAGCTCCAGATATTTAGCATGCCAAATATTTCGTGACCACAAACACCATTAACTTAAGTGAATTATATGGCAATAATCAGCAATATGCTTTCACACAAATAACTTTATTTTTGAATGATTCAATATGTGTTGACACAAATTACTTATTTGAATTTTTCATTGATACAACATTGCATTGAGTTGTTAGAAAAAAAATGCGTATTGCTCGATAATGTCAGGAACCGATGAATCGGCTTTTTGAACCGGTTCAATGAGCCGATCTGTCCGAAAAGAACCGGTTCGCGGAAATGAATCGGACTTTGCATCACTAATGACGTATTCAGCAGGTGCCCTTTTTTTATTTTATTTTTTTATTATTGCTTCAAACAAGATTAACAAAATATTTTAACATATAAATACAACACAACCTATTCACATTATTACAATCATACAACATACAGGAACAAAAAAATAAATTAATTAAATTAAATTAAATTAAATTAAAAAATTAAAAAAAAACAGCAGGTGCCCTTTTATACTTCCGGGCATCCCGCCTATGACGTCATTGGCCAGGTGGGCCAATAGATTGGCATTGTTTCACACGTGCTTCAGACACCGGGCATACAGGCTGCATTCCCCATTGGCCCCCTAGGGGGCGCAGCGTCTCGTTCCCTCTTGGGGAACCATAAATTGCTAAATGAATATGGTTTACCACAGCATTTGCAGTAGAACCATTACAAAATAACCCATGGTTTTTCTACATTATTAACTACAGATTTTGTTATTTCTTACTCTTAAAAATTACGGCTCAATAAAATAATCATAATTAATCTCATGATTTCTGAAAATGAAACAATAATCAAATTTGCAAATGTGTTGTCAGTTATTACAACAAATAACATTATAAAACTCAGCTTTGACAAGTTTTACCTATGAATGTAAACATGCAATAGGCATCCTTTTTCAGATAAGACCACCTCCTATGAAAATACAGCCGTAATATCAGATGCATGTTTTAAAATGAACAGTGAATGAACGACTAACAAGCATATTTAACATTCGTTTAAACTTCCCTGGAAATATTAAAAGACCTTCTTGCTGAATGTCATTAATAAGACTATTCATTAATTATGAAATTTCTTTGTTTCTTTAGGTTTATGACGGTGTTTCAACACACTGTACCAACATGCAAATTTAAGCGCCATGTCAAAATATTTGTATATAAGCCAAACATGTAAAGCCATGGAAAGATTTAAAAACATCAGAAGATGATTTATCAAAAGTACACATTTCCATACATAATATAATATACCAATGTGTAAACAGATAATTGTGTAGTTTACAACGTTTAAAATATATACACATTTCCATCTTATTTGTACTTGTGGATTCAATTTTATCCTGACACAAGTGTGTTAAACTACTGGACTAATCTGCTTGCTTGCTTGCTAAATAAATAAATAAACAAAATAAAAAATAAAAAAACATAACAATTGTGTGGTTTACAGTGTTTACAATATTTAAAATGCATGCATTCATCCAGCTATATACATGGACATCTGATTGTCTTCTAACACTAGTATATTGGACTACTTGTCTATTTAATAACTTGAGTACAAACATATCATTGTGTAAACAGATAATTGTGTAGTTTACAATGTTTAAAATATACACATTGCCATCTTATTTGTACTTGTGGATTAAATTTTGTCCTGACACAAGTGTGTTGAACTACTGGACCAATCTGCTTGCTAAATAAAAATAAATAAATAAACAATTGTGTGGTTACACTGTTTACAATATTTAACATGCATACACATTTATCCAGCTATAAACAGTATGTGCATAATTATTATGCAAGTTGATTTCTGATCATATTTTCCCCCCAAGCACATACCAATTCCAAACCACATCAATCTTAATAACTACTAGGCCTATTATGTTTGCATTTAATCATTTATAAGGGACATGTACTTTTGAAGGAAGGCTGGAAGTGAAAAACACTTTATATTCAGGTGTGCATAATTAAGCAGATTTTCTTTTACAGGTAAAATGGGCCAAAAAAGAGATTTAACTTGCAAAAAAACAAAACAAAAAAAAACAGTAAAAAAAAATATATTAAATGCTGATGAGAAGGATGCAATATTACTGCAATACTATAAATTGCAAAGTTTAAAATTATTTAAAATTTAAAATAATGACATCTGGACGTAAGTCGCCGCCCCCTATAAGCAGAGTATGCAGTTTGCGTAGGGCACCAACTCCGGGGGACCATCCCAGTTGCTCAAAAAAAAAAAAAAAGGTTTGCGGCTGAATGCAAATGATCATAATTGATGCATGATTTGTATAATTCAGTTTAGACCGTTTGCAATGATGTTTAATCCGTGGTATAAAAAGTTCGCTGCGAGACGCTGGCGCAGTGAAGGAGTCTTCTTAAAGTTGTGAGTGAGGGCGCGGGTGCAGCCTCTGTGTTGCCAGATCCAGCGTTTTTGAACTTGTATTTTCCACTTAATTTGACACTTTAGAAAGTTAATAAAGTAGGAGGCTGCAGTTTAGGGTCAGCGATATCTGTATGTTATCTTATTTGCAAAAGATTTGAAATAATTTCGGTTTATTTTTATTTATTTTTCGGTTTTTGTTTGTTTTAATAGCAAAATCTGGCAACACGGCATCGCCGGCACTTAAACTGACAGTATCAAAAAGGCACATTGATATAACATTCGGTATGGGAAACGCAAAAAAATACAAAAATTGATATTATCTGTCAGAAACGTTATCAACGCTGTCAAAAACAGTATTAAACACTAGTGTAAAGATCTGTAGAACAAGTAGGCAAGTTACAGAATGAAATGAAATATGCAAACACTAGCCATGGAGAAGTCTATGCTATTTTATTCAGTATAGTAGTTACATTTTTCACAAATCATGCTATAAACATTCATAAGGGCACTGGACAAAGTTATCAGCCAATGGTTATTAATAAAAACTATAACAGGACCAGACAAAATGAAGTGAAATGAAGAGATATCGGTGGGCGAAAGATGCTGCGCGTGATGATGCTGCCGTGCACGCAGGCCTGCGACACCTCACAAACCTTGCGAAAACACATCCACTTAATATTCATTAATATTCATAAACACTGTAGCACATTATAGCAAAAAAGAGAATACATTTATATTCATATAAGAAATAAAAACGCTATAACAAACCTCATGTTCCAGAATAAAATTAATGGAAGAGAGTGAATGAACAAATATACATTTTATTTTGTGATAAATTTGTAACTATTTGGAAATATTATACATCTAGTCATTCGATTTATGCATAATTTGCTTATTTAATTTAATATTACAAACTTACGAATAAATTAAATAAGTTAATTAGTAGATTAAGTGTTTCTAATGTAAATATATCTAATTAATGTGCATAGAATTCTGTGTAATAATAATTCATTCATATTTATTACATAATCTGTACACTAAAGTCTCAGCAGTGGTGATGATCAGGGAATATGGTGGAGCACAGAGAGGACTAATGGATCACAGCAGGAAAAGCAATCACACACAGAGCTGTAAAAGTTCTGCTGAACGTTTGAACAAGGTTTGAACACTAGTGACATTCTGAAACTGTTGCTTATACTTCACACAGTGTGATGGTGTGTTGACCTCTAGCGGTGAACTTGAGGAACTGCAGATGTGACTTTTTCAGTTTCAAGTCTACAACTTTAAGCAGGAAAATCTGGGCATCTACTGCTGTATCTCCAATTATATTGATAGCTGGCTAATTGAACTAATAAACTCTTCAAACAAAATAAAATGATCAAGTTTTTTATTTGTATAGTTACAATATGCCAACACATTACAATACAATACAAGAGAAGATTAAAATCACTAAACAAAAAGAATTCGACATACAATCTAAACTAGTGACTGAAAGCACATCATATAGTACATAAATTCTAACTGGTAAAGATTAGTGTGGGCTGGTGTGAGAGAACACATTTTGATTTAGTTTCAGTCAGTCTTTTGACTAAAATGCCATTTAGTTTTAGTCATATTTTAGTCATCTGAATTGTTTTTAGTTTTAGTCTAGTTTTAGTCGACTAAATATCATAAGATTTTATTCGACTAAATCTACAGTAAATTTAGTCGGCTAAAACCTAATGGGTTTAGTTACAGTGCATTTATTACGCATTTCTCTAAAATTTCCAAACTCATTATATAGGTTTGATATTAAGGTTTTATCATGATAGACACTGATTTAACTGACCAATATTACATCTTGTAAAAAGAGGCATAATAGGTGCCCTTTAAGAGGTTGTCCTACAATAATACACCAGTGTTCAATAATACACTGATGATGAACCGAATAGAATCAACATTTGTCATTTTTAGTAGTTTTTAATGTTTATATATAGTTTTTATTCATTATCAAAATAATCAAGTTTAATTAATAACTGATGATGAACTGAATTTAATTTTTTTTAATTTATTTATTTTTAGTTATTTTAGCACTTAAGAGTTATTTTAGTACCACTGAAATACTTTTATAGTTATCCGATTTAACTGTGGTGACACACAACATGCCTTTATGTTAAAATTAAATAAAACCACTTCTCATAAAGAACAAGAATATGATCTTCTTTTTAATGAAATACCAATGGTTATATAGGCTAATGATGCATTATAGCAGCTTGTTTACCATATTCTTCATTCTTTCAAGCAGACATATTTATTTTTATAAATAAATTTAGATTAATCTTTGGGGCTACTAAAGTTTTTCAGTCAAGAGCAGTGCGTGATTTCTGTCTTTCTTTTGTTGCTTGATTAACATCAATGACTCGGACAATAACAACTAAATTAGGCTGCTATCCCTTTAAAACCGAATGCGAAAAAACGAAATCAACTGTTTACGTGAATACTCGTCAAAACGCACAATTCAACATCATTTTGTGTGTAATTCTCCATTCATGCGATGCGAGAGTACTCACGCGCTGTGAGACGCGCTTTCCGTGTGTGTGCTTCAGTGTCTGCGTTCAGAAAACCGGACCGAATTGAGTTCTCTTGCGTCGTCAGATTTATCCATATGTCTGCTCTTCTCTTACTCACACATATTGACATTTTTGAACGTTTTATGCGACGTGCAGCAAGTGTATGTTAGCTTATGTCCCGCCGGTTCAGCCTCCAAACCACGCAGCAGAGTCGTTCCGAATGAATCCCAAATCGTCCCTCCCTAATATTTTTGTCTCGTTTTTATTCGTTGACGAAAATGTCAATAGATTTACGTCATAGTTTTTGTCATTCAAAAAGAGATTTAGTTTGTTATACGTCCCTCCCTAACATTTTCGTCTCGTTTTTATTCGTTGACGAAAATGTCAATAGATTTACGTCATAGTTTTTGTCATTCAAAGAGAGTTTTAGTTCGTTATTGTCTCGTTGTTGTCGGTGAAAAAACGTTGTTGACGAAAATTATTCGTCAACGAAATTAACACTGCTTACGTCAATCAAAGAGTCTTACAGAGACATGTTTCTCATGAGACAGACACAGAACTTACAAAAACAAATTTAACCCTCATCCATCCCTACCGAACCTATAACAAAAGTGTCCCTCGCGGGTCAAAATGACCCAA
>NW_015557630.1:0-1680 GCF_001515605.1 Sinocyclocheilus anshuiensis | reverse complement strand
TGTTGTTACAGTGCTGTCCATGATGGTGAGTGGGGGGAGTGCAGGCGGGTTGTTGGATGTGAATTTATGTGAATTATGTGAAGCATGTGGCTTTTGCTTACAACACGACAACTCACTCCAGCACTTGTTTCACACTGTACTTTTTGACTCACGGTCGGGAATCATGGGTCCCTGCTGATGTACTGTTACCCACCCGTGCTTTTGACTCTCAGGGTGTGCTCACACTAGGCACAGTTGCCTCGAACCGAGCCAGAGCGTGATTATCCCCACTCCCCCGCAGGCCTGCATTCACACATGCACTAAACATTCCGGGCAGGAGCATGTTTACGGCATGTATGAGATATCAGGGAGAAAACCACTTTTGCTAATAGACTGCCTAATAAATTTATTATGTATGCCATGCAGTGATTTTCACTTGCATGTATCAGAGGATTATTACGGCGGCAGCTGATGTTAATGAAAGAATTTGCAGCTTTACTCGCAAACTAAAATTCCTGTTCATCAATAAGGTGAGAACCCGACCCGTTATAAACCTAAATATACTTGATTTAATTAAATCAATTGAAAAGTCTACTTTAGTAGTAGTAATAGAAGATGAAACTGGCACTTCATTGGAAGGGACCTTATGAATTTGTGCAGGTCATGGACTCATGTGGTGAACTGCGAATGACTTATAGGATTGTGAATCCTTTGGACTCTGGTGAAAGGGCATGGGTAGCAAGGTTATTTTCGTAAACGAAAACTAAAACTAAGACTAAAACGATTGATGAAAAAACCATTTCGTAAACTGAAATAAATTAAGTCAAAATAATTGAAAAACTAAAACGAAACTAAACTAACAACAGCTATTGAGAAACTAACTGAAATAAAATAATAATTATCAAAAATAAATAATCGTTTTCATAATCATTACGTTCTCACCCCTTGGCGGAAAAATATACGAGCTGTGTGGAGGTTTAGGGAAATAGCCTACCTGTAATGGCGCATCACGCACATGGGGTTATCTGACGGAGAGACGCAAAGCAGTTTAAAGCCTGCACGGGTCCTGTTTGGTAAACGTGCACCAGCAGTATTTAACAGAACACACGACCCATTATCTGACAGCAGCATTAATTTAATTCTGTACCAGACCAGAACCGTTTGACATAAAGACCGCGAGTCGCGACCCGAACCACACTCGCATTAAATCTATTACATCAGGTAAGCAACATTATTTATTTTATCATGTAACACAAGCACTCAAACCAACATTACCCTTACGAAAAAGAAGTTTATTCTAGTGCGCTATTAGTATACTTCTTTTAAACTAAAAATAGGAACGTATACTTTTAGTCTACTTTTTACGTACTTCTCAGAAATGGGCTTTATGTACTTATCAGATTGAAACGCGTCGATTTTTACAAAGCTCATCGGTCTGAAAAAGCGAGGTGTGCTGTGATTAGCCAGCTATCCAATGCGTTGTGATTGGCCGTATACCTCAAGCGTGAGACGGAAATGTTACGCCCCTCACATTCTGTTGATGCCGTGTCCGGCCGGAGCGACGAGACAAAAACATGAAAACCCATTACAAACGAGGCATTTGTTGTATCCAGTGGGGACGTAATTACTGATTATAATGACTTATACGGTCTTTTTGCGCCGCGTAAACATAAAACTCTGTCTGCATTTGTGATGAGAGAA
>NW_015557629.1:0-1031 GCF_001515605.1 Sinocyclocheilus anshuiensis | reverse complement strand
CATATTTACTGCAAAAAATGCGCTGTTACTTTAATTCAGCGCAGCGATAGACTCGGTGTGGAAACTATCACTGCAGACGTACCGCTCCTGAACGCACTGCCGGACCGCAGTCGTGTGCAGTGAACGCTTTAATCCATTAACATGAGCGCGGAAAAAATACACACCGCAAATGGAGTAATGTGAACTTGGCATTGTGTGTGTGCGCTGCAAGTGCGAGTGTGCAGGAGCGCCAGCTTTGCAGTCTCCAGGAGAGCGTGCGAGCGCTGAATGGTTAAAAACTGGCAAGAATTAAAAAGTAATGCAATTTATAAATTTTAGTGACGATCTGACACAGCCTCAATTGTGCAAGTGACAATTCTTGTGTCAACTGTACAGCGTGCAGCTCGCTTACAGTGCAGACGCGATGTGTGGTGATTTGAAGACATTCGCGTATTTTGAAAGGGTGCGCACGCGCGGTGATTCACTCACGCGGTTTGTGAAATTACGTCTCACACAAGGTTTTCAAATTACTTTATAAGTTATTTAATGAAGAAATATGAAGGTGAGGACCTCACCTTCAGCATTATAATGATTTCACCCGCGCTGGCCAGAGACTGAGACGGTGCCGCTGCATGTCGTGCCAAACCTCTCACGGCAGCATCATCAGCTTGAGATCGTTTTTTTGAGATCTGCCTTTTTAGAGACCGCCGATCAATCATCCCAACGTGATTATCGGCCGATAGTGATCGGTAGCCGATCAATCGGAGCACCCCTACTGATGACGCAATGTTTAATTATTGGAAAAATAAAAAATAAGTTTCCCCTTTCCATCTTTTTTTTTTGTTGTTGTAATGCTTAGTGGTGTGCCGTGGGATTTTTTTACATATCAGAACTGTGCCGTGGAAGAAAAAAAGGTTGGGAAACACTGTTAAAACACTTTTTAAAAGTTTGCCAGGTGGTTAAATGATGCCTGTGTTAATTTTTTTATCAAGTACAGTACAGTTTTTGTTTTTTTTTTACTTTTTAAGTACAGTGCCGTTTTTATTTAACTT
>NW_015557628.1:0-445 GCF_001515605.1 Sinocyclocheilus anshuiensis | reverse complement strand
GTCCATCTTTTTTTACAGTCTATGCTCTGACCCAACAACAACATGCTGTGAATGACTTTTCTGTGTGTCAAACAGATCAGTTATGAGAATCCAAAAAGTCACAAGAATATCAAGAATATGATACTTTAATTATCTTGGCTCGACTGACTGTCTCGTTCACTGTCCGTCTCTGCATCCATCCAATCTGCTCTGTTTACAACTGTTGCATCAGCAGGTTTTGGGTTTTGAATTTGGAATGTTAGGGGTTTTTTCCCCAACCGTTCAAAAGTTTTTCAAGAAGATTTTTTCCATGCTTTAGATTAGTGCTGGGCGGTATACCGGTTCATACCGAATACCGGTGTTTATTTTTGTTATGATATGAATTTTTAAAATACTGCAATACCGCAGTATGTCGCTTAAGCAACATTCGGAACGCGACACTGTTTGAAAGGGGTTCCTTTTCACT
>NW_015557627.1:0-1929 GCF_001515605.1 Sinocyclocheilus anshuiensis | reverse complement strand
TATATATATATAAGACATTTATTACACAATTATACAAGATTATTTATTTTAAAAAATATTCTTAGATATGTATCATAGTATTTAAAATATTCTACTTGATCTGTCGATTCAGCATACTGACGTTTGTCTTGTTTTTGAAATAACAAAGGTGATTAATAGGCTCATATTCCTTAAAAATCTCATGTTGGAATATTCAAGGACTTAGGTCCTCCATTTTTGGTGTTAAGAGTCAACATTCAGATTTCAAAAGAGAAATTCAGATTTCTGACATTATAATGCTACAAGAAACTGGGTTTAGAGAAATCCTTTTACCATCAACCAAACTAAGAGGGGTGACACAGGGCAGAGACTCAGGGGGAATGCTGATATGGTACAGAACAGAACTCAGAGACTCAATCAAATCTATAAAAATCTGAAAATCGTACATTTGGCTAAAAATCCAAAAATATATTGTGTCCACAGACCGTCACATATTCTTGTGTGCCACATACTTACCCCCGGCTGAATCTCCCTATTACAATGAAGAAACCTTTTCTATCCTGCACGACGAGATCTGCCATTTCCAGACAAAAGGAAATGTTTTAATATGTGGCGACTTAAATGCCAGAACTGGAAATGAAGCCGACTTTGTCAACACACAAGGAGACAAATATATTACAAACACCTGCCATTCTCTGCCCTCATATCACCTCAGAAAAAATCATGACAACTTCACAAACAAAAGTGGGAAAAGCCTACTACAGCTCTGTCAATCACTGGGCCTGTACATAGTGAACGGTCGCATGCGAGGAGACTCTTTTGGTTGTTATACCTTTAATTCTTTTCTTGGTAACAGTACTGTAGATTATTTCATCACAGACATTGATCAAGTGCATCTCAGAGCATTCACAGTCAGTCCTCAAACACCTCTGTCAGACCACTGTAAAATTACACTCTATCTAAAACCAACTCAATACAATGAAATATGCAGACAGCCCTCTCAATTATTAAAGCTGCATCAATCCTACAAATGGACAAAAAACAGCAAAGAAAACTATCAAAGTGCAATAGAAAGTCAAACTATCAAATTACTATTGGACAAATTTATAATTAACACATATCCACAAAATAAAGTAGGCATAAATCTAGTACTAAAGGACATTTCAGATGTATTCCACCAATCAGCATCCATGTGCAATTTGAAAAAATCATCAAAAAGAAAACCAAAAAACACCAATGAAAAGTGGTTTGACGATGAGTGTAAAAGAATTAGAACGACAGTACGAAATCTTTCAAATAAAAAACACAGAGATCCTGACAACCAAGAACTCCGTCTTCAATATCATGAAGCTCTTAAAGTGTACAAACAAACTCTAAAAGCAAAAAAGGAAGAGCATAGAGAACAATTAATTTTAAACAATGGAGGAATCAATAAATACCAATAACTTTTGGAACAATTGGAACACTCTCTATAGACCACAAAAGGAAGAATTGGCCATTCAAAATGAGAACATATGGAGGACACACTTTGAAAATCTGTACAAAACAACCGAAACAAATCCCGCTCGAAATGAAATAAAAACCAAATTAGAAATCATGAAAGAAAAAATTAAAGACAATCAGAATCCCCTGGATTTCCCAATCACAGTAAATGAGTTAAAAGACAGACTACATGCACTAAAACCCAACAAGGCATGTGGCATTGACGGAATATTAAACAAAATGATCAAACACACAAATGACAAATTCAAAATTGCAATAACCAAATTATTCAACATTGTTTTGAGGGCAGGATATTTTCCAGACACCTGGAATCAAGGCCTAATTACACCCATCTTTAAACAAGGAGACAAGTTTGAGCCAATTACAGCAATTACAGAGGCATATGTGTCAATAGCAACCTGAGGAAAATATTCTGTTCAATTATTAACACAAGATTACAAAACTTTC
>NW_015557626.1:1169-1323 GCF_001515605.1 Sinocyclocheilus anshuiensis | reverse complement strand
AAGTTGGAGTGCTCTTAACACGGCGAAAAGCGAAGAAGCAAGCAAACACTCGAGTCTGTCTTGCATTGGGTTTTTGTTCCGCGGCATAAGTCCGTCCCACGGCGCGATCTTCCAATCGACTTCTTGCAAGGCGGAGCGTGCATACATTAACAAG
>NW_015557626.1:0-134 GCF_001515605.1 Sinocyclocheilus anshuiensis | reverse complement strand
TGGAACAAGAGGCATAGAGAGAGAGAACAGGCACACACAAGATACAAACAACATCTCCATCACTAACTGAATCTTGGTGCAAGGCTTAAGTAATTTGGGACAATTGGGTTAGGAAGATGAGATAGGGGTGCATT
>NW_015557625.1:0-4805 GCF_001515605.1 Sinocyclocheilus anshuiensis | reverse complement strand
TTGTTCTACAATATAAACTGCACACACTCACAGCCTAAACCTTCTGATCTAGCTACTTATTAAAAACATACATTTTAGTAAATGAAAAACATTATGTATGATAAACAATAATTTTAAGTACACTGCACTTAAACATTAAGCAAAAACAAATGTAAGCTTTTTAGTTTGATTTAATTGTTATTTACAATTAATGTTAACTTAAAAAATTTGAGTTGCTTAATTAAATTTTTTAGGTAATCGGTGTCCACAAAAATTTAGTATTCTGAACTTATCGGGTTTTACAGTGTATTACAATAATGATCAGACAGAGCTGAAGCGACAAATCAGGACGTACCAACTTCATATTCATGGTAAAGACTAAACTTATCAAACATCTGCTTTCTGGATTTGCTTTAGTGAACATGTCTTATTGCATGTAACCAGCAGAGACTCTGATCGAGACAAGCCTAATATTCAGATCAGTGTGTTTATGGCCTTGATTAAATTGCTTCATTATAATAATGATTGTCTGTGTTTCTCCTCAGATGAGATTTCTGTGAACGTCGGTGAGCAGCTGGAGTTAGATGTTCTGTTGTCAGAAGCTGATAAAGTGCAGCATCAGAGCAACATCAGGACCGAGTGGAAGGAGGTTTGGACGAGAAAAGATGGGTTCTGGAGCGATCGACTGACTGACAGTGATGCAAACCTGACTGTTTTACAGTTTATGACCAGAGATGCAGGAACATACAGAGTTCTGGATTCAGAAGAAAAAACATTGATCACAGTCACAGTCACAGGTGAGAGAAACTCAGATATGAGGAAATATTATTTATAAAGCTGAAGATTATTCATCATGAGTTGAACATCACATTGATGCTGAACTGTGAGACTGACCTCTCAATATCCTCTAGAATCAGGTACAGAATCAATAGGAAAACTGGACGAAACTGAAGACACTAAACGAGTTCGTAAGTAAAACAGGAGCTTTACAAAATCTTCAAGCAGTGAGTTTAAAAAAACATTCTGTTTGTCCACTTTTGCAGCTGTAATGTATTGGATCATGAGTGCTGCACTGCTTGTATATGCGGTTCTGCTGGTTCTGACTCTGGTTACGCTTGCTATCAAGAAACAGAGCAGTTTCTGAAAGCAGAACGTGTCTCTCACAGATGAAACATCACTGGTTACTTGTCATGTGCCTTCAGATTTGCAGAGTACTCTGACAGCATATGTCTGCAATATATATGTGATTTAATATACATATGAACATTTGGACTCACTTTAGCATGAGGATGGTGACTGTATCTGCATTTAGGGTCTGGTTTTGGGTGAGTAAACGTGTGCTATAAAGGGAGCACTCTTTGCTCACTTTCTCTATACAATCCATTCACAATTTAAAGAACAGTTGTGTTTATGTAGAGGAACAATGTCCATGTATACTGTGAAGCTGCATTAATTACGGGAGAGAATCTGTTTAATTGCTGCACGAGTAACTCCTGAGATTGCTGTGATTGACCCGAGGTGTTTCTAGCATTTGAAGACATCAGGGGCTAATGGTGAGGGCAAATGCTCATATATTTAGAGTACGACAGGCTAAAGGCACATCTTAAGAAAAATTTGCTTTTCTCTACCAACATAGTGTACATTTTTATTGAACATTGATCTGTTTTATGAAAAGTTAATTTCGATGCATCTCTGTTATCAGGAAATACAGAGCTACACAGATGCAAACTCTTTCATGCACTGGTGTTGTATTGCAGAAATGCAGCTTATTTTATCTATTGTTTTCTTATGGCACTACATTGATGAGCAGGAACAGCTGAATGTAGCACTTTATTTTTGAAATTCTTTCTATTGTAGATTTTTATCACTTGTTTAATATGTAGTGAAGTCCGGGGTTTTGAAATGAGCGTTTTGTTGTACAATACTGTGTGATGCTGCTGAAATAAAACGCAGAAGTGTTGTTTAACATGTTTAAATGTGATATACTTAGAACGGCACGATGAACTGTCTTCATCATCATCATCATCCTCATCATCGAGAGTTTCTCCTTTCCAGTGTTGCTTTTGACTGCTTCATCAGGGAACATTATTCTTCGTGAATCTGCTTCAAACAGCATGTACTGTGAAGAACTAAACAAACTGAAGCACTTTTGTAAGAAACACTTTTGTTGATATTGATTTGTTGGTATGTATTTTTGTATGTGTTAGATTTGCATGTGGGACCACATGTCTAGCTGTATCTTTACACATTTTATTGATAAGCATTATTATTTACATGTAAGCTGAGTTTAAGCAGTATTATGGCACATAAAGTTTGATTTACATAAAATGTTTTGAATGTTAAATGTGTTGTTGAGAGTTCTGATTAAATAAACTGCAGGAAAAAAAAGGAAAAGAAATCAGAGGTGTTGTGCATTTTTTGGTAGAAAATCTGATCATTAACAATGCTAGACCTTAAACCATAACTGCAACTATGTCAACTATATCACACTTTCAGAAAAAACTGAACTGTTTCTTAATAAAAACAGGATTAATGGTGGGAACATGACATGCTTTGTATTTGAGTTAAATAACTCCAGAAGCAGTGCAACATTGAACATTCAAGCTGTCGCCTAAAAGAGAAAGCGCTCACCTAATATTTAGATCATCTCTCAAAATAATAAAACACAGATAGATATGTGAACAACATGCAAGTTTTGGCCATTAGCACTCCATATAAATCACCAGCAGCAATATTTCAATCACTAAAAACAGCGGGACATTCTAAAACGTTTAATGTGAAAACACTTAAAGTGCCTTTAAAACAGTGATATTAAAAGATGAAATTCAGTACACACCTTATTAATGATGCGTGCTTTATACAGACAAGCAGATGAGCCCGGAATATGAACGCAATGCGCTGAATGGTCAAGCGTCTTCTTTATAATGGTTTTCTATGGGAAAATATTTAATATTAAACTTTATGCATTGCGTTTATATTCTGGGTTCATCTGCTTGCCTGTACAAAGTCTGCATCATTAATAAGGTAGATACTCAAATTGTACTTTAAATTTAGTCTTACTACATTACTATACTTGATGCTAAATCCTCAGTGGAGGGAATTCCCTCTCTGGATGAAAAACAGAACATGCACCCAATCAAACTCCACTCATTGGCTCCAGAAAGGGCCACTTCAAGATGACGATTAAAGAGCAGCGAATTCTACCAATAGTAGCGCACTGAAAATCTGAGACACGGAAAGGTTCCTCCCACTTTACACCCAACCTACAGGAACAGAAACAAGACTTCCCAGCAAGCAATAGCCGTCATTTCAACGTCTCGGTTAAGTATAGACGCGATATAGTCCGGCTATGTGTAACCCACATCTAGCCCAAATAACCTTGAATTTGGTTTCATGTCGTTTTTTGGCAAAATAACTTGTGAGATGTATGATATTCCATCATGTAAGCAAAGTAACAGCGTTTACAAGGTGTTTGGTTTCATTTCTTTGACATGTTCAATACTTAGCCTGTGCGTAGCCACGATTTAGCTCGTAGTCAGAGTTCAATACGTAGCCTGTGCGTAGCCACGATTTAGCTCGTAGTCAGAGCGGCTATCTGTAGCCCACTTATAGTCAAACCTGATTCACTGTAGTGTTTGGCCAGACAGCGCATGAGATGGTTGATATCCCATCATGTTCGCAGTGTCAATAATATCTACAAAGATATAAGTGTCATTTCATGACATGGTCTATATTTAGCCACGATTTAGCTCTAAATTAGACGGGCTGCGTGTAGTCTGCTTTTAGCCCACCTGGCGAAATCGAGGCAAATCTGTGGTCTAATTTTAACCGCTTGGCTATAGCCCTATACCAGAAACCAGACCAGCCATGAGCATAGCCAAAATAGCCTTAAAATAGTTTACATGTAATTTTCACCCACGCAGCTTCTTATCAAATGCAAGTACACTTGAGTTAGAAACACAAGTTGGAAAACAAAACATGACAGTGGGAAATCTGCTAGGAAAAACAATGTCTAGGGAAATACATAGTCTCCTAATGAATTATTTGAAAAATACTGGGATAAGTGAAAGAATTTGATGGAGATATATAGGGGGGAAGGAGAAGGTATATATGTGTGTATATATATATATATGTATAAATTGTTTTTTTTTTCACCTCTCCTTGTCCTTTCTTTCAAAGTACTGCCCACACTCCAGTCTAGTAGGTGGCGGTAAATGCACCTTTCAGTTGGTTTGCCAACCGCCAATAACTACTGGCAACGCGAGACATGAGAGTTAGAGATCAGTGTTGTGTTTTGATTTTTTTTACACGAGAGAGCACTAAGTTTACTTGTCGGAGAGCCGCGGGCAAACAACAAACGATAAAGGACATTCTACTTGGTCTTGTAAGTATCTGTTTTCGTTTTGACATGTGTTCATTATTTATCTATATTATTTGTTATCATGTTTAGGAACCGTTACATTTTAGTGAAGGGAGCAGATCGTAGTTGATAGTGATCCGTGACCCATGGTTCAGCACGCATGTGTTCAGAGGATTAATTGCAAAATGTAATAAAAGTTTAATAAGAGTAAAAGTTTTATCATTTGTATGTGTTTACAAACTCAATCGATTTTAAAACCGTGCAAGAAGAGGCGAAAGAGCAAACAACAGAACAAACACAGCTTTGACAAAGATTAATCCATATTAATTTATACAGTGAACACACTCAGAAGAATTGGAGAAACTGAGGAGGAGTTTCAACATCTGGAAAAGATCCGGAGAAATGGTAAAAGATAAAAAAACCTAGCCTATCCAAAACAACATTTCCTCACTAAAGCGCTCATCTT
>NW_015557624.1:0-1134 GCF_001515605.1 Sinocyclocheilus anshuiensis | reverse complement strand
TTATACAGTTCTGTTGTGCAGCATCATGTCTGATAAAATAAAATTGCAATGTTTTGTTGTAAATTTATTTTAATTTGATTACATTTTAAAAGACTGATTAAATTGTTAAAGTTTTATTCATTAATTTCACTAGACACCATTTTTTTGGGTCATTCTATGGAAACGTCCACTTTTCTGTCCCTAGCCTTTACCAGCTGACATGTAGTTGCTGGGTCATTCTACAGAAACGTCCACTTTTCTGTCCCTAGACTTTACAGAAATATTACAATTGAAATACACATTAGGGTTACAATATTTGTATATTTTAAAATGAAACAATATGTTATTTGAACAATTCCTGAGCTATCAATGTGGCATTATTTTTTTTTATTAATTATATAGAATTCCAAGTCCCACAAAACTGCTTGTCCCCACAGCCATGTACAGAGGGAAAGTGCTTTATTTTGAGGTCAAAAACAGGATTTTCTACCATTTAAAATACAATGATGTATTCATAAATATCAAATATATGATGTAAATGACATGGGGGGGCTGGTTCACTTACGTCGGTGCTCGTGCTGGGGCTGGTGTTGTTTGGATGCCGATTTTGGAAAGTTTTTGCTGGGATGGGCATTTAAAAAAATCTGAAATTCGCTTTTGCGCCATTATCTCCTTGTATTAAAGTTAATCTTGTTCGCATTCTGTGTAGTTCATGTCTGATACCACGCGCCAGCGTCACGTGTTCATGAGGATTAGGCTAATCATCCCATACAGAAAACATCACAAGTAAAATTAATCATGTTTATAAAGATAAACATGGGTTTATTATAGCCCACTTACAATTTACATTTCAGAGATCATTACAATTAAATTATTAAATGCTAAAACTGAATAAATTTAAATGAACAAACTTGGCGTTGCATTTGCAACCATGTGAAAACAGGGGGTGCTGCAGCCCCCTCAGCACCCCTACTTCCCGCGTCCCTGTACTGAATCATAAAACGCGGAATCCATAAGAAATCACAGAATGGAAAACACAGAATTTAGGGAAAAATACAATGCATTTTTGCATAAAATGCAAGATATCAAGATATTAGAGAAAGAAAAAAAAAATATATATATATATATACCGTATTGACCCGAATATAAGACGAT
>NW_015557623.1:0-577 GCF_001515605.1 Sinocyclocheilus anshuiensis | reverse complement strand
TTATATTATATATTATATTTTAATATAATATATAATATAATATATAATAATTTATAATATAATTTAAAAGTAAACACTACGTTATTACGGGCATTATGCGTGATATGAAAGAAAAATGCCATCAAAACTTTCCTGGCTGAAATGTGAGTTTACAGGTATGATTTAAACACCATAAATCACACACAATATGAATTATTCATCATCAGTAGATCAAAACAACACTGCCATAAATGTGGGTTATTTGGTGATCGCTAACTGTGTTTTTATTTTGAAACATGACGTGCTCACGTTTAATTAGTTAAATCACAGCCATATAAAGTTTAATGATCACGCGTTTTTATTTTGAAACATGACACGCTCGCGTTTAATTAGTTAAATCACAGCGTATAAAGTTTAATGATCACATTTAAGCAATAGGACAATTCCTATTTTGGAAGAACAGACGTTCCTCTTGTTGATAGCAGAGGAGCGAATCCAGTGAGAGCTTGATAGGGTGACGCGGAATGAAAAAGCAGTGTTGTGTTTCTGTTACTCTGCGTGTTGACATAAAGATACTCTCGTGCTGCGGTTATTTACT
>NW_015557622.1:0-1059 GCF_001515605.1 Sinocyclocheilus anshuiensis | reverse complement strand
ATGAAAAAACCCTTTTGGTGAATTACAGTAATTGTTTTCTAAGAAAAATGATGTACTGTATGTACAGTAAGGGTGATATTGGCAAAGTTTCAGCTGTAGTAAATCAGCCTTGTAAATAAAAATGTACTACAGCCTTTGGAACATTAAAAAACCCTTTTGGTCAATTACAGTAATGGTTTTTGAAGAATAATTATGTACTGTATGTACAGTAAGGGAGATATTGGCAAAATTTCACCTGTAGTAAGTCAGTCTGGCCACTAGTCATGTACTACAGCCTTTGGAACATGAAAAAAGCCTTTTTGTGAATTACAGTCATTGTTTTCTAAGAATAATTATGTACTGTATGTACAGTAAGGGTGATATTGGCAAAACTTCAGCTGTAGTAAGTCAGTCTTGTTACTACAAATGTATTACAGCCTTTGGAACATGAAAAAACCCTTTTGGTCAATTACAGTAATGGTTTTTGAAAATTAATTATGTACTGTATGTATAGTAAGAGTGATATTGGCAAAAATTCACCTGTAGTACATCAGCTTTGTAATTACAAACGTGCTACAGCCTTTGGAACGTAAAAAAACCCTTATGGTAAATTACAGTAATTGTTTTCTAAGAATAATTATGTACTGTATGTACAGTAAGGGAGATATTGGCAAAATTTCACCTGTAGTAAGTCAGTCTGGCCACTAGTAATGTACTACAGCCTTTGGAACATGAAAAAAGCCTTTTGGTGAATTACAGTAATTGTTTTCTAAGAATAATTATGTACTGTATGTACAGTAAGGGAGATATTGGCAAAATTTCACCTGTAGTAAGTCAGTCTGGCCACTAGTAATGTACTACAGCCTTTGGAACATGAAAAAAGCCTTTTGGTGAATTACAGTAATTGTTTTCTAAGAATAATTATGTACTGTATGTACAGTAAGGGAGATATTGGCAAAATTTCACCTGTAGTAAGTCAGTCTGGCCACTAGGCATGTACTACAGCCTTTGGAACATGAAAAAAGCCTTTTGGTTAATTACAGTAATTGTTTTTTAAGAATAATTATGTACTGTACATAC
>NW_015557621.1:0-949 GCF_001515605.1 Sinocyclocheilus anshuiensis | reverse complement strand
CTAGCAACCACCCAGAATATCCTAGCAACCAATTAGCAACACTTTAGCAAACATCTAGAACATCTAACCGTGGTGCATGTGGACTTTGCTATTCTCACAGAATTACAACGATTATTATTACTTTATGCTGACAGCTCTTAAGTATATAACATATAAGCCTTCTAAAGTAAAAAAAAATAGTTTATTCAATGAAAACGTTCCATCTACTGATCTCAAAACTCATTCTGCAAGATTCAAACTCGGCACATCTAGACACATCGCTTGATCATTTCATTATATAGAAAAACAACATCACCTTTTGTGTTTCACAGATCTGTCCTGTAGCTTACAGTTTTTGTTTTCAACTAAAACATTGCCTCTTTTTTTTTTTTTTTAACTTTACACACAAATTCAAAGAATTGCACACAAAATGCAAAAAGCCTCACATCTCTTGCTAAACGAAGCACTGCATTCAAAATATCGCACAAATATCACATCTCAAAAGCAAACACCTTTGCCATAATATTAATTCCTGTTAGATTGTTGTGTGTTACACAGAGAATTGTGTGTTGTGTTTTGCAAACAGTGTTTTATGAAATTGAAAACTGAGTCAAAGGCTGGGAATTAGTGTGTGGTTCTGCTGTTTTGAGTGTCAGCTTTCAGAAACTGTGTGACAAGTAAAGATTTTGTGTGTAAGCTGTTGAAAAAAACTGTAAATGCTTACAATTCAAATACACAGATAACTTTCCTGCCCAGTGAACACTGAGATCAATAACACTGTGACAAAAAACTCGCTAGGATTCAGGAATTATTTTTGCAGCTCAATGTCTATTAGAGTATACATAAATTAAATTAAATTAAATTAAATTACAGATACAGATGTATAATTCAGCAATGAACTTTTGGGGAGGGGGAATAATTTTCCTTTTACTACTGTAAAGTAATCTTGCAGTAGATGAAAAGCACTAGA
>NW_015557620.1:0-806 GCF_001515605.1 Sinocyclocheilus anshuiensis | reverse complement strand
GACCTGTTTTCCGGGTTTGGTCAGGTGATGTTCGACATATACCCTGTTGAGCATCTGTGGGGCATCCACAAACGGAAGGCTCTCACATGAAAAGATATAATAAAATATTTACAAAAATGTGAGGGGTGTACTCACTTCTGTGAGATACTGTATATAAAAATATTTCTGTCCCCCTCACTTCTGAAATGATGGCTACGCCCCTGGGTATGCATACAAAGCTCTGTTTACGATAAAAGGGTAAGGATCTACCGTGTTCTGTAAGAATCACATCTTGTGGTTTCCTATAGTGCTTTGCGAGAGTGTCGCAATTTGTGATGTAAACTCGCAATTGTGAGAAAAAAAGTCAGAATTGTGAGATAAAAAGTCGCAATTGCGAGTTATAAATTCAGAATTCTGACTATTTTTCTTGCAATTGCGAGTTTATATCAGGCAATTCTGACTTTATTTCTCAGAATTGCGATTTTTTTTATCTCACAATTCTAATTTTTTTTCTCACAACTGCGAGTTTACATCTCGCAATTCTGACTTGCGTGATACAAACTCGAAATTGCGAGTTATAAAGTCAGAATTGTGAGATAAAAAGTCGCAATAACCTTTTTTATATTTTATTGAGTGGCGGAAACGGGCTTCCATAAATAGCTGCAGTACTCCGACTTTGCCACAAGGAAAAGTGTGGCTTTTCACTCTAAGATCAAATCTGTGCATACACACATTTTATAAATGAGGCCCCAGGAGAGCTCTGATGATGAGAAGGAAACTGAACATGATTCTTTGGTGCTCGAGACATTTCACCATACATGCATTTG
>NW_015557619.1:0-1069 GCF_001515605.1 Sinocyclocheilus anshuiensis | reverse complement strand
GTAATCATGTATTCTACAGATTATTCCATCGATTAATCAAGTAATCGGATAAGAATTACTTTTTCTTTATTAAGGAGCAATACTAAATATGCAAGAGATAATAAGCTATGTATATATATATATATATATATATGTGTGTGTGTGTGTGTGTGTATTTTTGCGGTAAATTACTGTAAGTTACTGTAACTACCCCTTTACAGTAGCTTATCGCAAGTTCATTTTACAGTATAATGGCCTTACCGCAATTTAAATTTACAGTGAAATACCCTTACGGCAGCTTAATTTTACAGTACTATATCCTTATATCCTTACTGTAACTTAGCTTTACAATATAATACTATTACAGTAATTTTACTGCAATTTATTTTTCACTATTTATTTTATAAAACCTTTGAATATTTTACATGAATGCCAATGAATTGAATAAATTCCAAATAAGTGACCTGAGTCCATATACAACAGTATATTTTTTATTCACTGTCACTATTAAATACATCCATTACTTACTTATTTATTGTGCTTTATTCTGGAACATTACAAAAAAAATAAAAAATAGAGAACTGAATTCATAACAACAAATCAAAGCAGAGATCATGACAATATTGCAACAAAAAGAAATATGGCAACAAGCATCCCAGTTGGTCTTGGCTGCATGGCCTCCATAACCACTGACAGCAGATATGAAACAAAACAGAGGGGAAATGTGTGAGAAATGGCCATGAGTTTATCTCACCTAAATTTGTTAATGGACAGACAAGGTAACAACTTGTGCAACAGCAGTTATTCCCAATATAGTACTGTTTAAACCAGGGGTAGGCAAGTTCGGTCCTAGAGAGCCGCAGTCCTGCAGAGAGTTTTTTTGCACATCCTTGTCAGGGAACTCCATTAATTGCCTGAATGTACAATCACATTAAAGAGGTACACTGAGTAACTTTATGGTCCTTCAAACTTAAACTTTTTTTTGGCAGTGTTTTAAAGTATTTTTTTAGTTGTGACAGCTCTTGATCCAAGGAATATCAGTGTATATCAGCTACTGTAACATTTGTATTGTTTGTAAATATTAGAGCAA
>NW_015557618.1:0-4776 GCF_001515605.1 Sinocyclocheilus anshuiensis | reverse complement strand
GTCTGACCTATGCCTGTTTTTGACCACGTCTCTTGCGAATAAATCCTTGCAGATGGATCCACACGCTTCCCGTGTTCCCTCCGTTACAAAAAAGAACAAAACAGGCTTATAGTGATTATTGGGTGGCTGCGCGCTACAAATAATGAATAGACTTGAAAACATTAAATATTATTTACAAGCATTTATACAGTGAATAAAACAGCTTGTGAATAGTCCTGTAATGTTATTAACCTCAGAAAAGACAACAATAAGGAGTGTTGGAGCCCACATTAACCTGTAACGTTTAGGGGCCTGTACAAATGTTTTTGCATATGGGCCCGCGGCTGACTTGCTACACCACTGCCTTCAGTCATAATTACTAATCATTTTACTGCTTTAAGTCCTAAGAAGCCCTCAGATATTTGGCTGTGAATTTAATGTAAATCTAATATATAAAATTAGTGACCATAATAAAAGAGAAGATTTGAAAGGAGGACTTATGATAAGTAATCTGCTCACATACTGTATATTTTAATAAAATTCAGATGAATGTTAGAAACTGTACTTTCTTTGGTTGATTCAAATAAAATAAGGCTTAATATCAGTTTATTAAACAATCTGAACTTATTCTATTGTTAACTGAAAGGAGTTTAATGGTGTGCAGCAGCTCACTTACAGAAAGAAGAGGAAGTGACATCAGAATGCTTCAGATTCACACCCATCAGTCTAAACTGGGCTCAGAGATGACCACTGATCTACTGCGGTCAAACTCACATGTTGAGATCAGTGAGATCACAGCTCTGAAACCCTACAACTGCTATAATTAACACACTATTTTAGTTACGGAAGTGTAGAATGGCTGTCAACCATCTCAGCATTGTAAGAAAGTCTCGACTCTGGAATTGATGCAAAACATCACCGTAAAACTTCATATGGAATATGATGATTCCATAACCACTATTATCATAATAATTTGCAGAAATACAGCAAATAAAAGGCCTGTATATGTTCACTCATGGAAGTGTGGAGACAGTAGTGAGCACTTTGCTCTGTGTGCAGATTTTCTCCTGACCCTTAAATTCGTGGAATTCCTTGAGGAGGGTGGGACTGAATGCAGGAGTCTTGAGTATCGTAAGAAGTTTGTCATCCCTATATAGGGTCCTCTCGTCTTCATCAGATGGCCCGATGGTCTTTGTCACTTGGTTGAGACACATTTGCTGCCTTGAACGTGTGGAAACTTCCAAGATCTTGTCTCATAGACAGCAGTGTTGTCAGAATCAGCTCTATGTAGATAATGTAGATCAAGAGCGCCGGAGCCCTGCAGAGTTTAGATTCAACCCTAATCAAACGCATCTGATCCAGCTAATCAAGTCCTACATGGTTTGTGTGTTGGAGCAGGACTGGAACTAACTCTGCAGGGCTGCGGCTCCAGGAACTGAGTTTGACACCCCTCATGTAGAACGAGTACACAAGGACTCAAGATCGCATAAAGCCTTCTACACACTGCATGATTTTCAGCTGTCCCAGATGAAAGATTGGCATCGTGAAACAATCGTGGTGACTTCTGTGATCATGGCTCCTAAACAGGGGTCCTGTGTCGTACAGTGAGAGAGGTTCTAAGACGGCTGTTGTCACGGTCTTGCGACCAAAGATAGCCTACGATCTATGGAATGCCAAACCTCATATTAGTCCCGTGCGAATCGGCATCTCTGTGATTTGGCCAGCATTTGGCGGGTCGTATATCATTTTTCGAGGTTTTGTTTCCCGTGCGCCTTTTTATCCATCTTTCTCGAAGAATGGAGCTGCGTTGGAGTGTCTGATAGTATTTTGGGTGCTTTCAAGGTGATTTGTTTCCTGTGTGGCTTTTTATCCTTCTTTCGTGAAGAACTGAGGCTGCGTTGGAGTGTTTTGGTAGTATTTTGGGTGCTGGGTCATATAGCTATATATAATACAATTATACAAATTGTAGAAAGCGAAAGTTGAAAAACATCAGAAAAAGGATTAGATGGAGATGGATGACATGTACAGCAGCATGCGGTAGGGAACACTCTCCTGTTTATGATATATAATGTTATGCAATCCTTGACAGCATATCCGGGAGATAAGTCAGTAAATTCGAGTAAAATCACAGGCTTCGCTTATCCCGTGCGAATGCGCCACACGAAATTCAGATGTGGGGGGGGTAATTTCAAAATCACACAAGGTCCCCAGATAATACTAATCCCGTGTGAATAGGGCTAAAGAAATGGTTTGCAGCAACTATTGGAAACATTGATACAAAAGGAAAAGAAAGAAGAGGAACTGTTGTGTGAATGTGTGAGAATTCAAACATTTATACAAAAGGAAAAGAAAGAAGAGGAACTGTTGTGTGAATGTGAGAGAATTCACAGTGTCCGTCTAAACAGTGTTCAGAGATGATCTCAGATCAGTGTGTGTTAAACCAGTGCGGTCAAACTAACTGAGTTCCCACAGCCAGCAGCTACACGCTTCTGAAACACAAAGAGACGACAGATGACCATTATAGTGTTGAGAGGAGAGAAAAACTTACAGTTTATACATAGCTTTATTCACACACTTGTCTGTTCAGTGGTCCCTTTGTAACTGTGTTTAGAAATGGGGCTTCCTTTAAAATACATGCATCTTTATATATTTACAATACACCTTTGCAATAACAAATTACAACATATATTTTTTTACTACCAAGTTATATGTATTTTCAAATTAATTTAATAAACATGGCAAAGGTTTCATTCCTGTCACATTCACGCTCTCAAGTGCTCATGAGCAAGTCTGGATATCGAGACGAGCCGAAAGATCGGAGTCAACATGTGAAAGCGTCGCAGAGATCAAACACTTCTGCCATCATGCCATCAAATTAGTTGATGTGTTAAAAACATTAACAGTTTGGTATATTAACAACAAATCCATCTCTTTTTTACCTAAAGTCAGACCAACGGTTTAGGGACAGCAAGTTTGGCTGACTGTGACATAATGGGTATTATTGCTCTCAGTATGAAAACAATCATAGGAAGTGATTGATAGTGGAAACCTTTTCAGTAACAAACCAATTTTACATAATTTAATGATTTTATGTCTAGAGGCCCGAGCTGATCTCACTTCTCTTACTTCTCCATTACGACTGGCATCATGTTACTAAATAAGAACTCTAGCAGCATTTAAACACTCGGTCTGTCAGATCAGAGGAAGCTAAAACCACAGGAGGAGCCGAGAGTATTTAAAGAAAGAGTTGAGAGCAAATAATGAAGAGGAAGACTGAGAGAAAGAGAAAATGTCTGATGAGTGTCATCTGTGTCTGCTGGGACTGATCGCTCTCTCTTCACTTCTCACAGGTAAAGAAATCTGTGTTTTCTCTTCAAGACATTCAGTGGAATTAGTCTCAGAAAGAGTTAATTTCAACACCATCAGTTTATTCTTGTGTTTCATTCAGAACATACTGGATTATTCCTGAACGCACTAAAACTAGACAGTTTCACACTCAAACATCTGATGCTGAATTATCTTCATATTGAGAGTGTGTTTGTGATTCGAACAGCTCTCTGATGAAGAACAGTAGTTTATTCTGGAGAGTGTGTTTGTACTAATTGGTGAAAAATCCTGTATGATCTGAATCTTCTGCTTTTTATGCTCGTATGTTTTCATTTATTTATATATAACAATTATAATTCAAATGTTCTTGTGTTTCAGGCTCCAGTGGAGTGGATGATGCTCATGTGTTCATCAGTTCTGGTGAAAATGTCCGTCTGTCCTGTAATAATGCTCTTCATGACTGCAAATCAACTACATGGATCTATAATAACATATTCAGACATTCAGAAACAGTTGAACTGATCACTTTAGGGATAAAGAAGGAAGACACAGAGAGACATGAGAGACTGAGTCTGGGGTCTGACTGCTCTCTGAACATCAACAACATCTCAAAAGATTATTATGGATCTTACAGCTGCCAACAATGGACTGGTGAGAATGGACATAAACTGAGACCTGATGGTCATGTTTATCTGCATGTCCTTCATGGTAATTTTACGATTATGTGGTCAATTTAAAAGTGTAAATTCTTCATTTAAACTCTCACAATGATTGAAGAGTCTGTGATTTGTGTGTTATTTGTGTGTCATCTAAACTCCCATGATGATTGAAGAGTCTGTAATTTGTGTGTTATTTTGTGTTTCAGTCTCATCCTCACAGACTGAGATCAGTGCAGGCCGCTCTGTGACTCTCTTCTGTCAGCTGTATTCATCTGCTGGAGTCTCTTGTGATGATTGGATCCGTTCTGAGGGAATTGAGCTGTTCTGGGTGAATCAGGCTGGTGTTAAACTGACGAGATCAGACTCCAGATATCAGATATCAGCTCCAGGACACTGTATCAGCTCTCTGAATACAACACTCCTGAATGAAGATCACAACAGAGAGTGGAGATGCAATGTTACTCAGAGAGATCAAGTCAAGACCTCAGTCACTTATACTGTCAAGAGTTCAGGTGAGAAAACAAGCTCATTAATCAGTTTCAGACCCTCATATTGTCAGTAACATTAAGGACTGTTAGTATTATTGAAGCAGAACAAACGGAAGAACAAAAGCTTGGTTCAGTCTGACAGAAGAGAAACTCAAAGCACTGCTGCACACTAATGAACTAATGTAACAGTCAAGAAGTTCTGCTGAAATTGAAACTTGACAGCAAAACGTTTCATGTAGTGTTATGATGCAAGTTAAAATATGATTGTCATATTCTATGATAGGGCTTTTCACACTTTCTGGAAAACCAAATGTTTTCAAGGA
>NW_015557617.1:639-830 GCF_001515605.1 Sinocyclocheilus anshuiensis | reverse complement strand
TAGAATCAGCTGTGGGGCGGAGTTTGCACTGAAGTGGATTGCGGGAAAAAGTGCGCATGCGTGTCATGTGATTGTCTGTCAATGGGAGGAAGCCACGCCCTGTTTTGGAGCTCCCACCCCGTTTTGGAGTTCCCGTCCCCATTTGGAGATCTCCAGGCTGCAGTTATACCCTTCTCCGTTTTTCTCTTTCA
>NW_015557617.1:0-121 GCF_001515605.1 Sinocyclocheilus anshuiensis | reverse complement strand
CTCTCTAGCAACTGGTTTTCCAAAGCACATAGTAACGAATTTACCCATTAAAAAAAAAAAGAAGTATTTGGCAACATTTAGTATCTTTAAAAAGTTATTAGATGTTAAAGACATGCATTTT
>NW_015557616.1:0-1984 GCF_001515605.1 Sinocyclocheilus anshuiensis | reverse complement strand
ACTGGGTATGATTACCAAAACGTAAGTACAGATATCTGTATGTGTTTTTTTTTGTTGTTGTTTTTTTTCAGTTTATAGTATTTATATCCCATTGGACTGGACTGCAGTGCAGAGTGTAAACTGGGTATTTGAAATGTCCTGAAATATCTATTGTAGGTAAAAGCGTAAGGAGGAGAAATTATACAATTGTGGCATGACAAAGTTTTTGAGCTTTTATGAAATTTTAATGTTGCTGCACAGTGTTACAACATTTTGTCAGTAACTGGCTGGTTGGTGAATGCTTTTTTTAAACCCAACTTAATATGTTGACCTCCTTGGCACTGCTGTGAGCAGCACTTAGATGTATCTGTGGTTGTTTTTTTGTTTTTTTTAACTTTCTGGATTAATTTACATTATATTTCTGATAATATTTTTTAATAGATGATGATGATGATGTTCCACCGACACCAAAAATGTCTTGGATTACAAGCAGCAGACCCACATGTGAGTTAATTGTTTTGATGAGCTTAGTTTTTCACTGCATAATGTAACCTACCATTGATCTACAATTTTATGTTGTGATTTATTTTACTAGATGAGGAAGGACCACAGACTCCAAAGACATGCATTGCAAACACACCTATATGTACGTTTTTATTTTTATTTTTTTTGTTTTTCACAGCATACTTTAAAACCAATGTTGACTTAAATCCACTGTTACGTTCCAACAATTTAGTCACACCAAGAACAGAATTTTTCAGTAACAGAACTGGACAAAAAGAGCCTTGAGAGTATTTTTTGCAAGCACACTTAGGCATAGCAGATATCTCAGATAGCTGCTAGTAAACCTTTTTTTTATTTTTCAGGTGTTTTCTCAAGTACCTCACAAACAGAGAACTGCATTGCTTCAACATCTGAAATGGAAGAACATTATCAAGGTGAAAGAGATTTCAATGGTTATACTTGCAATTTAAATATATTAAATTGACATTTTTATACAAAAGAGAGGAATGCATAATTGATGAATACTTAATATTAGTTTATGCATATTGAGGTAATGTTTAATTTTAAAGTACAACCTATTAATTGTAATATTTTATTCTTTAATCTCAGTAGACAACATGTCAGACACACTTACGATAGACAAAACTCCCAGCACCAATGTGGGTGAGTATTAAATTTGCCCTGCGCTGTTAATTTATTCAATAAATATGCTTAAATATAATTTAGTAAATCCTTGACATGTTGGTAGCCTAATGTAAAATGACTGCAAGTCCACTTTCTCTGAAGCTATTAATTGCAGATTAGGCTACTAGAATAATAAACGTTTTTCTAATGGGTTGCTTGTGCCCAGTGTTTTGGCTGTGTACTGTAAGGTATTTTACTTAAAATATATTTTTTTAACTTTAAATACTTAGAAATTTCAGTTTAAACAATAGCACTGAAAGTAGGCATTGTGCACGTCTATATTGTTTAAATTATTTACATATAAATGTACATATAATTATTTACAATTATATACAAATACATTTTTTAGTTTACTTTTTTGACACTGTGGACATATTTTATTGTGAAACAGTGATCTGTGAAATCTGTTTCAAACTGTTCTGTGGCGTTTTGAACTGCAAATATAAATAAGGGATAATGCACATTTGGCTGGGTGTTATCGCAGAATAAACCCCACCAGGATGATCAGGACCCTGATGTGAATCGGAGGGTAATGACTGCTGGATGTACATTATCCTACTTATTACTTGGCTGCCACATAAGTAAATGATCAGACATAAAATACTGATTTTAAATATTTTTATTAGTTAATTTGTAACCTCTCAGAATCATGTTTTACAGAACACCGTGTAATAACTGAAGTTTAGATCAGTTATTGTATATGTCATTTTTTGACAATTAACCATAAAAGTATTTCACTACTTTAGAGTTTCTCTTTTGTGTTAACAGTACAAATGTCACAGAATTCAGAACTGAAGAAACTGGAACGAGCCATGTT
>NW_015557615.1:252-969 GCF_001515605.1 Sinocyclocheilus anshuiensis | reverse complement strand
GACTCTGCATCTGTGCCCTGCGTCAGCTCTACAATGTCTAAAAAAGCATGTTCTATATCTCCTTTGCCACTCACATCACATCTCATGTATACGATGAGATAGGAACGACCATGTACTGTGCTTTTGTCAATGGTGATGCTAATTTCTGAATTGAGCTCTCGAATATTGGATACAAACTTCTTCCGCATTTGCTGTGCAATATGACTTATAATATCAGCGCAGGAGTGATCTGATTTATGCGCAGTTCCAACCTTTGCGCTATTAAGCTCCAGAGGACTTACAAAGACAGTTCCCACCTTTGCGCCATTAAGCTCCTGAAGCTTCATTAAAGGGGTGAGCTTTCTGTAAGACAGCCTTTCCTTAGCCACCATATAGGCGGACCTGAATGATGTTGCGGTCTCCTCCATTAATTTGGAATTCACCTCAATTACTTTATTTGGCAGAATTGCCTTTTGCTTAGTCAATGCCACTTTGTGACGAGTGGGGTGGGGCCGAGAGTTGTGGGAACGGAGCGAGGCCAGTGGAGTAAATGCTAATGCACGACACCTGCACCACTCAGCGGTCTCGAGTCCCACGGAGGAGCTCCGGAAGCATAAAAGGAGGAGTGACGACAGTGTTGGACGAGAGAGGACCAGGCCTGGATTTTATTTTGTGTTTGTTTATTTTATTAAAGTCTTTAAATGTTCGCCGGTTCCCGCCTCCTTCTTCCCGTGACTA
>NW_015557615.1:0-141 GCF_001515605.1 Sinocyclocheilus anshuiensis | reverse complement strand
CCGCTGTGGTGAATCCGCGGTGCCATCGAGCATGGCGGAGCAGTCTGCCGCCATGGAGGCTCGAGACGGTGGGCTGGAGTGTGTTGCCGGGGGGGCGGACGAACTCGCTGCCGGCCGCCTATGCTGTGGAGGGACGGCTGC
>NW_015557614.1:0-1685 GCF_001515605.1 Sinocyclocheilus anshuiensis | reverse complement strand
TATATATATAATTACTATTATCAATTTACTATTTTTAAATGCATTATTAATTACAATATTTATATTTTTGATACTTGTTGTTATGAATATTAGAAATTATATTATATTATTTACTTATTTGTTTGTTTTTGTATAATATAAATATTATCATCATTTATTTTATAATAATTATTATTATTATACAAAATAATTATAATAATCATAATAGTACAATTATAATATTTATACTAACAACAATAATAATTATTGTTGTTCTTGTTATTGTTATGTTATTATGATGATTTGGTCACAATCGGACTAATTAAAGGGATACTCCACCCCAAAATGAAAATTTTACCCCCATGTCGTTCCAAACCCGTAAAAACTTTGTTCGTCTTTCATTAATCACTTACCCACATGTCGTTCCAAACCGTAAAAGCTTCGTTCGTCTTTGGAAAACAATTTAAGATATTTTGGATGAAAACCGGGAGGCTTGTGACTGTCACATTGACTGCCAAGTAAATTACACTGTCAAGGTCCAGAAAAGTATGAAAGACATAGTCAGTGTGACAGTCACAAGCCTCCCGGTTTTCATCCAAAATATCTTAAATTGTTTTCCGAAGACGAACGAAGCTTTTACGGTTTGGAACGACATGTGGGTAAGTGATTAATGACAAAATGTTCATTTTGGGGTGGAGTATCCCTTTAAGTAACTAACTGAATAAATAAATACATACTAGTGCACCATGAAGATGAAACATAAATTGTGCAATTATAGAAACTTGTATGTTCATTTTATTCCTTTATATCCATATTATACATTAAATTACATCTGATTAAACTTGAAGATTTTGACTGAAGCACTTTCCAAAAACACACTTGCAATATGTCCCTTCACTGACACCCTCCACATATTGGCTGTTCTCATCCAGCAGTGAATAACTTTACAATGCTGCAGCGTATTTCTGCCAGGCTCCAATTCCTGCTCCTCTGTGTCCTCGGGAGATTGGATGGGCTTGATTGCTGCCTCCACCAGCCTTTGATCGTAGGTTCTCTCTGAGTGGATGTTCCATGAGGGTCCTGCTCAGTGGGGGATCCTGAGCAAGAAATCCCAAGATAGGGGGTCTTAAGAGAAATGAGTGTTTCTTACACCAGTGTGATCCAGGATTTTTATTTCCCCAAGGGTGGAGGAGGCAGTCATTCTAACCCTTATGCCCTGGTGTACTTGATGTACTGATAAAACCAAAAAAAAGACTGCTCACAGCTTTATATGCGTACTGTATCAGTGGGTCAGATCTACTGAGATATAATGATAACCATTCTGAGATGAACAGTGTATCTTTTCATTGATTTTAAACCATAAACACCCTGATTTTAACGATATGCCTTATTGTAGTTTTGTAAACTCCAACGCAGCATTTCTCATGTTCATTTAAAGGAGTGGTTCACCCAAAAATGAAAATTATCAAACAGTTTACTCACCCTTATGCCATTCAAGATGTAGATGGATTTGTTTCTTCATCGGAACAGATTTTGCATTACATCACTTGCTGTGAATGGGTGCCATCAGAATGAGAGTCCAAACAGCTGATGAATAACATGCTTTCAGCTAAAATACAAATCTTCTATCCATAATATTGCATTCTCCAGTGAAATCTCATCTGAATCAGGAGAGAAATATGCAAAGATCAGGCACTGTTTACAAG
>NW_015557613.1:0-1026 GCF_001515605.1 Sinocyclocheilus anshuiensis | reverse complement strand
TCAATGCTCTAACCATTTTTGTTTTGACCGAATAAAAACTCCCTGTGATTGCGTTCTGTACATATAATCAAGCTTGTTTTGTAACTCCGTAAGGTGCAATCTCTCCTCATCCAATAAATCGGCAGTAGGAATACTGGATATAGATAAAATCACTTGAACAACTCTCTTCCATGAGACGCTGTGATTTAGCTAAAGTGTTAGCAAATCTTCTCAGATATTTTCCGATTTCAAATTTTAACAATTCCCAATTACATTTAAACAACCCTTCATTTTTGGCTTTTACCCAATAATAATTAGTGAGTCTTTCCATTTCTTGTTTAACTTTCCTTAGTTTGAGCAGAGAACCATTCATTTTCCAATATGAATGCTGCCTGTTACAATTTTCATTTGGAGAAATATTAGTTTTAATTAAACTTTTTGATCGGATAATGGAGTTGCCATAACATTAATGTAAATATTATTCTTATCAAACTTTTTAGAAACAAGCAAAATCTATTATAGAACATCTAGAGCCATCTGTTACAGACGTGAGACGTACGGATCCATTTGCAAGCTTTATTAAGGGCGTGGTCAAAACAGGCGAGGGTCAGGCAATGGCAAACAGGTATATAGAAGACAAAACAAGAGCAGTCCAGTAAACAAGAGAGGGTCAGTCGACGGCAAACTTAATCCAACAGGGGCGAGACTAGAGGGATAATCCAGGTACAAAGCAAAGGTCCAGGCAGGGGCAAACGGAGTCCGAACGGCGAGACAAAAGGGAATCCGAGAACCACAGGCAGGATTCAGACCACGAGAAAACAGGCAAGGCAAGACTAAGACTAAACTATGAAAACTAGAAATGGCTCTGTAGAGTAGCTATCGCTAGGTGAGAGATAAGCTCTAAACAATACTCGGCAGTGAATGGTTGTTTGAGTGAGTGTTATATAGTGAATGTGTGATTGGTTACAGCTGTGTGCAATCATTGCTGTGTGCAATCAGTGCAATGATTGATGGGATATGTAGTCCGGGGTGATATGCAACAGTGTG
>NW_015557612.1:0-557 GCF_001515605.1 Sinocyclocheilus anshuiensis | reverse complement strand
CATGGCCATGCTTATTAAAGAGATGTTGCCCTAATTTTAATATGACTTTCTCTTTGCGGACAACATTTGTTACCTCATCCTCATGCATTTCATGCACCATTTTCCAAAATCGTGCATTCACACTGTCTGGAATTGGTTCAGCAAACGCGCAAAGAGACGGAACTCGAGCACTGTCTGGAACTGGTTCAGCAAACGCGCAAAGAGACTGAACTCGAATTTTTCCTGGCTTCATTCCTTTGACTTTCTGGCTTAGGTGGCATCTCTGCATGTGCCTCCATAATGATTTCCTCTTCAGGTACGCCGCACAGTTTACGCAGTGCAAGTAATCACCTGCTCTTACTGGAGCAATGGATTGCTGTCGGGGTATCACCATTCCTGTTCCTTCTTTAAGCACTTGAGCATTATGACAACTGTTCCCTTTATTTCTCAAAAAACTCAGCTGCAGTCTTCGCGCTTTAGAGCCTTTCGGAAATGCAACGGCTCTTGCCACCTCTGGCATATCTCTGTGCTTTGATTCTAAATGGCGTGCCATTTTACTGAATGGTTTGCTGCAGAAC
>NW_015557611.1:334-883 GCF_001515605.1 Sinocyclocheilus anshuiensis | reverse complement strand
TGTCTGTGGCACCCAGACCCTCAGGGACTGTTCATCGGTATCCCAAACTGGCATCCAGCATGGAGGACCCACCATTGGTGGCTGCACGCGCAGCCGGTATTCCCAAACCCAGTCACTCTAGCCCTCCTGTTCCTGAACCTATTCCCCCGTCTGTAGCGCTTCCCATAATGGGGATCGCTTTATGGAGTGTATGGGCTGCATACACCACCACTGAGACTCTTGAAACAGCGGCGCCTACTATGATGTTTCCAGAGGTGGCGGCTGATGCTGCAGAACCTCCCAAGGTAGTGGAGTTCGCTGCTGTTTCCCCAGAGGCGATGGCGCCCGCTGCAGCTTCTCCAGAGGTGGCGGCGTGTGCTGCAGAAACTCCCGAGGCGGCGGCGCTTGCTTCAGCTCCTTGTACGGTGGTGGGGCCCAGCAATGCACTCTCAGCCTGTCATGTCATGGTCGAGGGAACCGTTGATGAACGCAGTACCTGTCCTGTTAAAGAGAATATTAATGAACTTTCTATATTTCCTGATGGTACTGCTGTAGAACCTCCAGAGGTGG
>NW_015557611.1:0-221 GCF_001515605.1 Sinocyclocheilus anshuiensis | reverse complement strand
CCTGTTCTGTTCCGGCCAAGGAGGCCGTCTGTGAACTCTCTGTCCGTCCTGTCACGGCTATGGAGGCCGTTTACGAACTATTGTCTCATCCTGAACTGGCCAAAGAGACCATTTGCGAACTATTACCCTGTCTCAACCCAGCCAAAGAAGCTGTTTCTGAAATCTCTGCCTTATCGGTCACACCTGAAACTGTCTGTCTGTCTGTCACAGCCCAAAACCCC
>NW_015557610.1:689-967 GCF_001515605.1 Sinocyclocheilus anshuiensis | reverse complement strand
AAAATTCTGTTGATGTTCTAAACCTGTATGAGATTCCTTCATGCTTTTGAACACAAAATAATATATTTGGAACAATATTATGATATTATAACCAAACAGTTGCTGGGCCCTCACTACTCACTAAAAAAAAAAAAACACTATTGGAGTCAGTTGGGACCAGAAACTGGTTACGATCATAATTCAAAATATCTTCTTTTATGTTGAGGAGGAAAAGGAAATTCATAGAGGTTTAGAACAATTTGAGGGTAAGTATATGATGACAGTATCTTCATTTTTGG
>NW_015557610.1:0-171 GCF_001515605.1 Sinocyclocheilus anshuiensis | reverse complement strand
ACTAACCTAAAATCTGTGTGGACGATGACACTGTTTTTATCTGCTCCGTGTGCCCGGTTCACTTGCTGTTCCAGCAACTTCCACTCCATCATCAGCTTTAGTCAAATAACCCGATAGCTGTCATGTTTTTTTTTATGTTGTTTGTATTTGAAGTTTTTCGTTTTTTGAGCC
>NW_015557609.1:734-961 GCF_001515605.1 Sinocyclocheilus anshuiensis | reverse complement strand
TCGGTTCTGCTCGGGCCCGGGTCCAACTTTCAAAATTATAGACGGGTCCAGGTCGGTTCAGTGTAGCACATTTACGGTTCTCTTCGGGTTCGGGTACGAATTTTTGGACCCGTATAGATCTCTACCCCAAAGTCACAACTAAAACCCAGATGCAGAAGAGGCCTCTAGTTACCATGGCAACAAACCGTGCTTTACCCACCGTGCAAAACGTGTGACAGTTAGCAGCC
>NW_015557609.1:343-649 GCF_001515605.1 Sinocyclocheilus anshuiensis | reverse complement strand
GGCGATCTGCCTCCGCGTTCGCGAGATAGTGACACCAGCCAACATTTTCACTTCAATAAGGAGGTCTCTTGTTCAGGCAGCAACATTCAAGCGTTGTCTTATTCGACCGTAAGTGCCCTGCGAAGTGGACTTCACATGAAATTCCGCCATGATTTCAGTTCCAAGGGAACGTACACATTACATTCAAAGGGCATTTAAGTGCGCGAGATGTGAATTTATATTTAGGGATGCCGAATGTTCGGCAACCGAACCGAATAAGCGAAAAGACCGAATAAATTGTACCGAACAATGATATGACGCGATCAA
>NW_015557609.1:0-136 GCF_001515605.1 Sinocyclocheilus anshuiensis | reverse complement strand
CAATCATATTTTTGTTAGTTTTAGTTTAGTTTTTATTTTGTGAACGCATTTTTATTTAGTTTTTATATAGTTTAGTGTCAGTTTTAGTTTAAGTTTTAATTAAAGTTTAGCAGAATTAACAGATCACTTCCAGAGC
>NW_015557608.1:0-524 GCF_001515605.1 Sinocyclocheilus anshuiensis | reverse complement strand
TCTAATTCTATTTGATCTATTTGTTGACTTGATCCTCTAACACTTGATCTCTATTCGTTTTCTATTCTATTTGTTTTCGTTTTGTTTTATAAATAAATAACTGAGACTTGTTATAGTTGCATATTATTGCTCTTTTGTTGGTTCTGATTGCTTCTGTTCTCATCATTCATAACTCCGGATAAAAGCATCTGCTAAATGACTAAATGTAAATGTAAACGCATATATTAGATGAACGCAGCGCACTAAACGCACATTGCGCGTCTTATTTACAATAGTTTTCTATGAGAACGTATTGCGTTCATATTTTGCGCTCATCTGATGGGTTTAATATAAGATGCATCATCAATAACGTGAACTTTTACTATTACTGTCTTATGCAGGAATCATTAGTGTTTTTGAGCAGAGAAAATAGGTTTTTACTGCTTGCTTCACACGAAGAGTCCCTTTCTGCTGTTAAACGCTGCAGATGTGAATGTTTGTGAGTCAGAGAGCCGCTGGAGCTCAGATCACACACACACACACAC
>NW_015557607.1:256-1277 GCF_001515605.1 Sinocyclocheilus anshuiensis | reverse complement strand
GAAGTTGGTCATCACAGCATCTGCCAAATAATAATAAAAAAAAAAAAAGCACAAGAAAAGCTTGTGAAGCACAAGAAAATTATTTTACCTTAAATACACTAATTGTGACAGGGAGTCATTCTCTTTTGCTTGGATGCCTACTAAAAACAAAAATGAGATATATATATAGTGTATCACCATTCAGTGTGTTAAAAAAGAGAGAAGCTCTCTGGTAAATGTTGTGTGTTTTATACACATACCTCTGATGACCGAGAACAGTGCACTCTTTTCAAATGCCTCTTTCTGCAGCGGACCACCCCCCTTCATGTTGAATTTGGACATGAGGGAATTTTTTTAAACCCTAAAATATAATACAGATTGAGGTGGTTAACAATTGCAGACAAAGTTTGACATTTCAAAATGACCAGTAAAGGAATTATTTGTTCAGAGCCGTTGAGCTCCGTAAAGCCGCATTTGACAGGGTATGCCAGCCACAATCTCATCCATATTGCTATAAATTATAGCATTCTGTGTAGAATTCAAATAGCTCCGATACATTTTGTGGTCTGCGCCGACTCGCGCATGTGATCCGCTCCGTGCTATCGTGTCTCTGGACCGCAGCAGAGTGTGTGTGCGATGCGGTGGTTAGCGTGACACAGCGCGAAACCAGACTTCTTTTTTTCCTCAATGGAAAGCATATTTACACTTTAAATCATTCCCTGTCCCCTATATAGTGCACTACGTGCCATTCACTGTACAGAAAATACTCATTCTGTGGACAAGTGACTGATTTCAGCCGTGGCTTCAGCGTCTATTTTATAGTGTAGGGGACGGGCGCTTCAGATTCTAGAGAGCATTTGATTGGACAGAAAGTTTGATGAGAAGCTGAAGTACGATGTGACGTTGAGCCGTTTTGGCGGAAGTGACGAACTGCAAGCTTTGAATGCTTATATCTTCTAAATGCGAATTTTGTCACTGTTTTGGAGCAAACTGCCTTATAGATAACCTTAAGACTAACATATTGATACTAACACCCAAAAAA
>NW_015557607.1:0-198 GCF_001515605.1 Sinocyclocheilus anshuiensis | reverse complement strand
AAAAATGAGATATATAGTGTAGCACCATTCAGTGTGTTAAAAAAGAGAGAAGCTCTCTGGTAAATGTTGTGTTTTTATACACATACCTCTGATGACCGAGAACAGTGCACTCTTTTCAAATGCCTCTTTCTGCAGCGGGCCACCCCCCTTCACGTTGAATTTGGACATGAGGGAATTTTTTTAAAACCCTAAAATATA
>NW_015557606.1:0-537 GCF_001515605.1 Sinocyclocheilus anshuiensis | reverse complement strand
GGTGGTCTTTAAAACAATCAGATGGAGTCTTCTCGATGAACGACTCCTATGAGAGCAACAAGTGGCCTTCGGTTTTCACTCCCATGGTGTGGATATTGCCCCTTTTTGGGGGTTTAGGCATGTATGGAAGTTAAAATGTCTTAGCACAGGATGGTTTCAAGCCATCGACCTCTGGGTTATGGGCCCAGCACGCTTCCGCTGCGCCACTCTGCTGTAAGCCACACCAAATAGCCAGTGCCTTATCCATTAGGCCACTGGGGCTGCCATGGGGTAGCTCACTCACATTCAGGTGGTCTTTAAAACAATCAGATGGAGTCTTCTCGATGAACGACTACTATGAGAGCAACAAGTGGCCTTCGGTTTTCACTCCCATGGTGTGGATATTACCACTTTTTGGGGGGCTCAGGCATGAATAGAAGTTAAGATGTCATAGCAGAGGATGGTTTCCATCCATCGACCTCTGGGTTATGGGCCCAGGACGCTTCCACTGCACCACTCTGCTGTAAGCCACCCTAGATGGAACTCGAACCCACAATC
>NW_015557605.1:0-915 GCF_001515605.1 Sinocyclocheilus anshuiensis | reverse complement strand
TTCTGTGATCAGCAGTAAATCTCCATCCAGAGGGCGCTCTCGTGCTGAAATTCCAAATACGCCTTATTGTATTGGCTTAATCACAGCCAATACAGCATTAGTCTCAGCCTCAGACGTCACGCCCACGGAACGTTGGCTAAACGTCTGATGCATAAGGCACACAAAAGTGGAAACACTTCAGGAGTTTCGAAGTTGCCATCGGATTGGTTTTAACAGTGTAAATAACTCTGAATGCATGAAACAGCATTGTACCCCCCCTTAACGTTCCACCTGGAAACAAAAATGCCGTGGCGCCAAACCCCCTCACGAAAGAAGAAAGCCATCGTGTTTACAACTGTGACGACGAGCGCTTATCAGGATCAACTAAACGCTGGATTTTCAAAAGTATGTGAAATATTTAAAATTCGCGGCACAGAATCTTTAAAATACGTCTGAGAGTTTTACACACTGCTATTGTGGCGACTAGGGTTGGGTACCGAAACCCGGTACAAATATGGCACCGGTACCTATGTAACCGGTATGTACTAGAACCGAATTTGAACGCAGATTTTGGTGCCTCATTTCAGTGCCATGCCTGAGTGATCGATTGAAATATTTGTCCTCTGGTTCTCCGAAACGGACGTAAGAAACAATCGCGGTACCGCACGTGAAAAATAATATCCCGACTGAGAAAATGCACGTGAACTCAAGACCGGCACCGCACGTGAAAAATAATTTCCCGACTGAGAAAATGCACGTGAACTCAAGTCGGAAAGCTCTAATAATACAAATCCAACACATCTTTTTAGTAATGGGAGTGTCCATGTTGTTTTCACATTCCGACTTAAAAGCACAACTCGGGAAATGAGAGCATTCCAGGAGCGCGTTATTTAAGCTAAACATGCTTAAATTAAAATGCCTAAAGCGAAACCTCCC
>NW_015557604.1:200-604 GCF_001515605.1 Sinocyclocheilus anshuiensis | reverse complement strand
TCTTGAAAGTTGATGCAAAAACAGGTTTCTACAGGTGTTCAATGTATGCCCGTGTTAATACACCCTTAGAAGATTATTTATACAATATTGTAGCTAAAAAGACAATTAATGAAAAAAGACAGGTTATAAAAATATAATTAATACCTGATTGTTATGTGTTGTGTTATTATTGTTATGATCAATATTAACAGAGCTGCTGAAAAGACTCTTTATTTCATGTCAATAGCTCCTGTTTTCTCCTCATTTATTATGCTGATGTCTTCAGATCTCCTGTAAATGGACACTTAAAGCTAAAAAAGTGTCAAAGGCTTGGAACTGATTATTTTAACAGAACAATTCAACAGCTCAACAATAAACCATGAGAAAACATGAGATCAAGTATGAGAACTTGCAGCAGAACACAT
>NW_015557604.1:0-155 GCF_001515605.1 Sinocyclocheilus anshuiensis | reverse complement strand
CTACAGTAATTTTATGAATAAACAGAATAATGTTAGAATTAGAAATAAAAATGTGGTAATTTGCATCAGTTGTTTACAATAGATAGATGTGGATGCTTTAAATGCAATATAAAAAGGGGTTTATATTGCAATAAATAAATAAAAAATAAATATCA
>NW_015557603.1:0-792 GCF_001515605.1 Sinocyclocheilus anshuiensis | reverse complement strand
TCATAATATGGATGGAATTGTTTTTGATGCATTCCGTCCAGCAGTATGGCAGGCACTGCGTACGGAGTACCCAATCAGACTTGACCCTAAATCATTAAAAGGACAAGATCTGGGTGACACAGAAAATCCAACCACATATGTCCAGAGGCAGCTGAAAAGGTGGAAACAAGAGACCGAAGGGAATCCAGAAGGAGACCCATTAATGGCAACATTGTTTAGACAGGCTGTGATTGATGCTATGCCGCCAGCCGTAAAGAGCAGGCTGGAAGATGTGGTCGGTTTAAACTCTAAAACACACAAAGAGTTTTGTGACCATGTGTCTCATGCCGTGGAACAACACAGAAAAAATGAGCAAAAGCTCAAGAGCCAAGAGAAAGAGCTACAGTGAAAACTAACTCATTTACAGCTTGAAGAACTGACAAACAAATATAACAAAAAGATTCAAGCTTCAATAAAGAAAGAAGCAGAACAAATGACAATGATGTCTCCAGTAAATGCTCCGCAACCAAATATTCTGTCAAGCCCTCCTACAGCAGTCCCTCCAGACGCACACTCGATCCCTGTACCTATAATAAATGTTTATGCTCAACAGTCAGGACCCATGGGATGGAGACAAAAACCAACACAGGGAGGCCAGAGAGGAAGAGGCAAACCTTTTGCTGGCCCTCCAGGTGTGTGCTGGGCATGTGGACAGCCCGGACATAATAAAATTGACTGTCCCACGTATCCATGACAACAATACCCTCAGGGCGCAAGGGGAGAGAGCTGGCAACAGCCTAACCGAGGTACTTC
>NW_015557602.1:0-848 GCF_001515605.1 Sinocyclocheilus anshuiensis | reverse complement strand
TTGCAAGGAGACCAGAGTGAATACTTACCTGTTGAACTTTCTGGCGACAACATACCTGTCAATGCTCCAGGTGAATACTTACCTGTCGATGTTCCTGGAGTCCCTGAACAAAGTAACTTACCTGATAAAGGCCAAGTTGAAGTTGTAAAGGGTAATTCTGTTGATAAAGGAGTTGAGGTAACCGGTGTTGTTGAGAATTCAGATTTTCCTGCAAAAGAAACAGGACAACACTCAGAAGATGAGATAGAATACACAGACGCTCTGCCAAGACGTTCTGTCAGACAGAGAGAGAAACCAGAGCGACTTACTTATTTTCAGCCAGGAAACCCATTAATATATGTGGTTCAATCTTTGTTTCAAGGTCTGAATTCAGCTTTTGTTAAATCTCTTGGTGGAGATGAAGATCTGACCATCTTTCCCTTAATGTCTAATGGTTTACATGGTGTGGTAACCAGTCAGCCAAGCAGAACATGCAAAGGGGCTTGCATGAGTTCAGGAGGAGAGAATGTAACCCCGGTTAAACGAAGTGTAATTATTTAATTTATTCATAGTTTAGTAACATTGTAACATCATATTTCTCTAATAAATGTTGAAAAGAGGTGTAGAGGTTATTAAAGAACATTTAAAAATTAGTCAATTTATCCTATTTAGAAGATTAGTTATTGACCAATGAGAGCTCTCTGTCGTTGCGCCCCCTGCGTGGTGACGAGCATGCGCAAAGACAGAAGAGATGAGCTAGACCGAGAAGAAAAGACGTGATCTGATTTTCGCGATCTAATTCGAAGAGATATAGATAAAAAATACTCCGAAAAGTGTACCAAAGTATTAGAATTGATTTATTTCGAGCC
>NW_015557601.1:0-948 GCF_001515605.1 Sinocyclocheilus anshuiensis | reverse complement strand
AATAAACAAATAAATTAAAAAAGGTCCTATATTAAATAAATAAATAAATTAATTAATTAATTAATTTAAAAAGGTCTGATATGAAAGATAAATAAATAAATCAACCACAGAGCGACGTAGGTATGTTGGGGCGTGTTAGAACGAGCCATTTTAGGTAGGTGGGGCTGACTCTTAACTTTTATAAAGAATATCTCTTTGGATTTGAGACTTAGTCTTTGCAACTTTACAGACCTTCTATATGCACCAAGAGCTTGTAACACTCCAAAGAGAATGGAAAAATTGAAATCGCATCATATGAGACCTTTAATATCACTGGATGGCGTAGGGGAATCGGACCGGAACTGCTGCATCGCTGAAGTGGTGGAGAAGCAGGTCAGCCGTGCTGAGAGGTCCCGATTCCAGCTGTGAAGACGTGTCAACGGCGATCAGCTTGAAGATGTAGACTCGTCGCTGAAGGAGAACAAATCTGAGAATCCTGTGGCGAACACACATTCTGGCGGGCTTTGGCTGATTTTGGGGGGCTTCGTCGCCATAGGCTCGTGCAGCTCCGCTGCCTAGCCATTGGTTCATTTTTTATACACTGAACGAACCAATGGCCGTGCAGTTTCACTGAGTGAATAAAAAGGCTTCAGTTCAGGAGAAAAAAGGCTTTTTTCCCATATGCGTCTAAGCAAGACACAGTACGAGTGTAGTATCGAAAGGGAACCCGCGGTTTCCACAGACTAATTTCAACTCAGATTAATAGTCCAGTACCGCAGGGTGTTCCTCAGCCAGTTTCAGGACGATCTGATGTTGCATTACATAATAAAAGCCCTCCAAAATCTCATATTCTACCTGTTCTGCCTGTGACTTTGAATAGCTCTAAAAAGAAAACTCCCTGTTTCCACAAACCAGTTCCAATTTAGATTGACAGTCCACTACCCCAGGGTGTCACTCAGCCAGTTTCAG
>NW_015557600.1:0-542 GCF_001515605.1 Sinocyclocheilus anshuiensis | reverse complement strand
ATACTACTCTACATAATCAGCGGTCCTTGATATTATCTTGTCATTCTTATTATTATTATTTTATTTTTTACCTTTTTTATATATAAACTGTCATAACACTTTGTTTTTCTCTATTTTGATGTACAGAAGACTACAGAATGAGTAGAAGCTAGAGTATTATGACAAAACTTCACGATCAAAAAGTTCATCATCAGGATGACAAACAGAAGGCAGGCTGCATATGTTAAGTTGGACGTCTCCACAATGATTTCCAATAAGCTGCATTTTAGTTAATTATGTCTCTTCCTTGTCTCTTTCCAGTTCACAGAAGCAGAACTGGTAACGTTACATTCTTGCCCAGTCTGAGACAATGACAAGCTACTGACCAGACAAACTAGTGAGTTCAAGAACAGGGACTGTCCAGGAGCTTATTAGAGACCAATGTGAACATCACTGTTGTGCATTGTTGTCACTGAACATCCTGCAGTATCTTAGATGTAAATTATACCAGGCATTAGGAATTGTAATGTGGGGTTTGGTGTTTGGGTTTTGTTTCATGTTCA
>NW_015557599.1:1458-1644 GCF_001515605.1 Sinocyclocheilus anshuiensis | reverse complement strand
TCAGTATTTGAACGAGCTCTTGTTACATTATAGTCCTCCACGTTCACTGCGTTCTCAAAACTCTGGCCATTTGATAATACCTAGAACAGGGGTGCCCAACCCTGCTCCTGGCGATAGACTGTCCTGCAAAGTTCAGCTCCAACCCTAATCAAACACACCTGAAGCAGCTAATTAAGCTCTTCAGGA
>NW_015557599.1:0-112 GCF_001515605.1 Sinocyclocheilus anshuiensis | reverse complement strand
TCATCCTCCTCTCTCGCCAGCAGGCAGCAGCGGGCGGTTCGAGAGTGTCATCAAAGGCCCTACTCATGCACCCTCTGCCAAACCGTGGAACCAGGTAAGTGTTGCACCGCAC
>NW_015557598.1:2612-3014 GCF_001515605.1 Sinocyclocheilus anshuiensis | reverse complement strand
GCATTCAAGCGTTGTCTTATTCGACGGTAAGTGCCCTGCGAAGTGAACTAAACATGAAATTCCGCCATGATTGCAGTTCCAAGGGAACGTACGCGTTACATTCAAAGGGCATTAAAGTGCGCAAGACGTGAATTTATATTTAGGGATGCACCGAATGTTCGGCAACCGAACCGAAAAGAAAAGACCGAATAAACTGTACCAAACAATGATATGACGCGATCAAATAGCAACCAGCGCAGCGTGAGAGGCGCGCACTCTTTATTATGCAGCACATATGTCAGCAGTGTGGAAGCATTTAAACTGTCAGAGAAAGACGCAAAAATCAATACAAGCACCGACAGCGAGAGACTGTTTAGGACTGCATCGCATGTCTTCGATGAGAAGAGGAAGGGGTGATTGTTG
>NW_015557598.1:459-707 GCF_001515605.1 Sinocyclocheilus anshuiensis | reverse complement strand
AAACACGCGCAACACGCGCGCATTGCATGTATTCTGACAGCGCTGCACGAACTCGCAGCATATCTGCTTGGTTCAAAGTCTTCAAAGTCCAAAGCGCGAGAAAAATCTGCGCTGATACAGTCGTCAGTTGCTCAGTCACATTTTTATGAATTTTTACAAGGCATGTGACAATGCGATATGTTCAACGTATTCGTAATGAGACTCATTTATAAATCTGTTGTCAACAAAAAGAAGCATTGAGGTCTTAC
>NW_015557598.1:0-187 GCF_001515605.1 Sinocyclocheilus anshuiensis | reverse complement strand
TGCACTCCCCACCAGGTACAATATTCTGATTGTTTGCATCTTGTTTTTAAGCCCATAAATAATAATGTACTTGTTCTAATAAATGTATATTGTAATGTACTCATTCTAATATATTTAAAAAAAGAATTTACATTGCTGGTACGTTATCATTGCACAAATTAACACACTCTCTACAATAAAAAAAAAA
>NW_015557597.1:0-493 GCF_001515605.1 Sinocyclocheilus anshuiensis | reverse complement strand
AACTAGTTAGCCAAACAACCATACCTGCAGAAAATAATGGATAAAGCCAGAACAGGCGGACCTCAGGTAATGACACACAAGCGGTGGCCTAAAACTCCCTTTTATAGACTCAGACACAAGCGGTGCCCTAAAATTTCCTTTTATATACTCACTGAAATTATGTGATTGGACAACTCACTGATTACAATAAGAAAAAAAACAAAACTGTTTGTCCCACTACAAATAGCAGTGGTTGTTTTAATGTTATGATAGTGTTTTACACCAGTGGGCCCAATTTCCTGATCTGATCTAGGGCTTCTCAAACCCCTGGACCAGACCTAAATAAATCATTAGTGGAACTCTACATATCTATTCTACAAGCATTCAGTGCTGTGAGATCTGAAGACATTTTCTAAACGTCTGTTTGACATCTGATAGGAAACGTCCTTTAGCTATATTACAGATGAGGAAACACTCTAAAAAATATGTCTTGCAGATGTAAATGCAGACGTCA
>NW_015557596.1:0-842 GCF_001515605.1 Sinocyclocheilus anshuiensis | reverse complement strand
CATCCTCACCTTATCTCATGCTGCCTTCACAGGCTATCCAAATTGCTTATTTTTATTTATTTATTTATTTTTTGTAAATATGACTTTTCTAGTTGGCAATTGGACATGGATGCCTTTGTCATATTTTCTACTTTCTACTATAATTTTTATACCCAAGTTTCTGAGTTGTGCAGGCCATAAACTTTAAATATGGTGGAGGGGAAAACAGTTGCTGCTGGGACAGGTATGCTTTTTTCCCACAAAATCAAGATCACCTTGTTTTAATGTCAAAGTCATGCACATAGTAATGCAATAACAATTTCAAGCATTTTGTATGTTTTATACACAGCAAAACAGCATGTATTTGACAAAATCCAAAATCATCAACAAGCTAACTATAAAGATATGTGAATGTTTATGTAGTTGTCAACAAATGGGATGCTACATTTTATTCAAAATTAAATATCTTAAATATCTACGATTTTGGCTTTAATGAGATTTTCCCAGGAAACCTGGCATCCTCCACGATTCCTATTCTTTCCAGCAGCAAAGTACTTGAATGCGACAAGCTTGTAATCAGGTCTTCTGAAATTGGAAGTAGGAAATTTTGATAACACACGAAGGCAGTATTATTCCTTATTTCCTTACAGGAATACAGAAAATCTCATTACCCAATTCTAGATGGAGTCATACAGCTGCACTCAATTGATAGGCACTCAATTCTCTTTTCTCAAAAGAGAATCAAGCATACGAGGCATTAGCTCCCCCAAGAGCCAAGCACGCTCTGTTCAAACACTAGATTCCCTCAAGAATCAGGTGAGAACAGAACCTGCTGCGAACGCATTGCATTGAGTCTGTTCGAC
>NW_015557595.1:0-2876 GCF_001515605.1 Sinocyclocheilus anshuiensis | reverse complement strand
ACACACACACACACACACACATATATATATAAAATGACCATGTTGAAATGAAAAATTCAATGAAACATGTTCTCCACTGCATTGTCAAATCACTCGGCTCATCTGCTCTTTAGAATGACAGATTCAAGTCGTAACATGCATGTCCATCTGGTAAGTGTGTGAGAGACTATTTGTGTGTTTAATGGTTTGCTCACATTCAGCTTGAACTTGCCATATAAGGCAGATCTAAGATTCTACTTCTACAGGAACTTAGGATTATCGGAAACTCACACACTAGCCATGAATAATGTGGTACATGAGTGTAAGTCAGTACACTTTGACTCTTTGTGAACCTCTGTGGCACTGATGCTGGAACAGATAAATGTGCCGCGTAGACGTGACTCAATGAATGAGTGTTTTACAGTCTCTGAAGCAGAAGGGGTGAGACAGAAAGAGAGTAGAAGCTGTTTTTTTGTCTAGAGGAGGCCTGCTGGAAGTGCTTAACAAGAATCTGAGGATGATGGTGGGTGACATTACCACCAATACTTTAATGAAAGCTTGGGGTTTAAAAAAAATGCATGTCTTGCATGTAATACAAATTCATGTTTTGGGATTTCTGGGATTTTATAGTTGTCACTAAGGTATCCAATGAAAAACTGGAAATAGATAAGCATAAATAAGCATTCACTGGGTAAATTCCTTGTTCTGGGAAACATCCTGTGAATTATGTGGAAAAAGATGGTAAACATGAAGGGGGAGATATCTAAAGTAAGGAAAGGCATTTCTGAAGTGGACAACTTTAAGAGATCTAGGAGTTGTTGCATAATAAGTAAAATCTTTTTTTTATCATATGACTACTTTGATTTATATTTATAGGAAAGTCAGAAAAGAAAAGTGATAGAAGGAAAGGTCAAAAGGGGTTGCAACATGACAGGTCAGACTCAAATAACTTTTGTGAAAATAAAAGGTCAAAATATAGGTGAAATAATGTTCTATCATCATTCTGCATAACAGATATATTTATGTGAAAATGAACAAACTTATTCTGACCTGCACTTATTAAAATATATAAAAGAGTAAGTGATTAACAACTTCTTGCTGACAAAAAGGTAAAACCTGGTTTGAAGGATAGTGGCAAAGATTGGTAAAGATTTAAAATTACAATTAATTCATTTTTGGGGCTGTAATGTGATCCTTAAGATCTAATGATTCTTGCTCTAAAAGATTTTTGGTACATAAACTATGGCATTTTAGTGGGTTTATGGATTTATAGTCTTCTATAAATCATGGTAAGAATGTATAAAGGTCATTTTTTGCTTAGAAAAAAACCTAAACAGGATACATTTTAATTATATTCAAGCTAATTACTTGATTACAAGGTCATTTAAGCTCCAAATAGCCCAAATAAACAACAGCTGTACTGTATGTAAAATATTTTGTTTGTGAAGCTAATGTGTGTCTGCTTTCCGTTCTATATTTATGATGCTTTTGTATGTGTGTGTGTGTGTGTGTGTGTGTGTGTGTGTGTGTGTGTGTGTGTGCCTGTGTTTAGGCTAATAGCTTGAGCAATTATGGGGCCCGTGGGAAGATTAACCTTACTAATGACTTAAGATAAGTTAGCCGGTCTGGTGCCTTCAAACAATCTCTATGTGTGTGTTTTAATCTATCTGACAGATACCAGGGATAAAGGTAAAGAGCACACTGACAATAGTGAGATACTGTTGCTATCTGCTACCTGCACTCTCAAGATCATCCATACTAGCCCCTCATATGAAGCTCTTTTTGATAATATGTTGTTAACTTGCTTGAAACTTTGAGCTGAACACCTGGAAGGTATTCTTTCTGGAACTCAAAGTCTATTTACTTTGTTAGTCATGAAATGCTTTCAAGTTTAAAAGTCAACAGCTGCTAAGGGGCAGAAATAAGCATGGAAATGATTATTTGAGCAAAATACAGCATTTAGTTCCCCTCTTTTTTCAGAGAAAGCACCACAAGCAAATTAATGAATAGTGTTTGTATGTACGATTAGCATGGCTAATGAAGTTATACAGAGATTAGGAGCTGTTGTGATGTAACTTCTACCCTCCTGTTGATTTTCCCCTTTTCTTTTGACCAAATGCATAAAGGAAATTTGTAATGTGTGTATGTGTGTAAGAGTCAGAGCAGAAAAGTCAAGCCTTAATGACCTCATTCAAAGCAGGCAGTGAGTGACAGAGATTGTATGACAGAGCATGCCAGAACATCACCCCTAAAAACCACAGAGGGTTTTAGAAGAAATATGCAGTTGGGTTAAATATATGCCATCTACTTAAGAAGTCACTTAAAAGCGATTCAAAAGAATGGTTAATTCCCGAATCTAATGTTTGTGATGCTCACATAGCCTCAGTCCAATGCTTTCGAGAATAGGAATGCAGCAGATAATATCTGTGCAGCCTTCCATAGAGCTTTACCACAAAAATCATGATCTGAGAGCACAGATGCTGAATTTTATTACCATGCTAACATGATCAGATGAACCAACGGCACTACAATAAAGTTTAAAGCTGATGGTAGACAAAAGGAAATGTGCGTAATAATGTTTGACATGTTTGTGTGTGGCTTTGCAGAGAACAAACAACCTTCAAAGTGTATTTCGGAATAAAACAAGGCTTGATCAGGGGCCCAGAGTACTGGCGTTTGTACTGACACACATGGTATGCTCAAAAAGGAAGCTGTCTTGCTCACTGTCTGGCCGATTTTGAGTCATTCCTCAATTGCCAAATAAGTAAATCAGCTTTATCCATAGAATGAACTACTGTGATATATCTAAACTGACAGAAAACTCACATTAAATGGTCCAGGCTACATTTCATCCCAAAGCAAAAAACAAACAAACACTATAATTATATATATATATA
>NW_015557594.1:596-1164 GCF_001515605.1 Sinocyclocheilus anshuiensis | reverse complement strand
AAAAATCGGGCTAAAATCGTGCAGTGTGAACTCGGCATTAGTGGATCAGGAGGCCCTGGCTGGTGTGACTGAGTGGAGACGGGGCTAATTTGCATATTCATAGATCTGCATATAGTAAATGAGGCAACCCAGCAAGCAATTTTGCGTTTAAGAGATGTCTATTAGCCGTCTAAACACAGCCCAGACGTCTAGGCTAAAAGCTAATCATAGCCCATTTATAGACTAGTCATCAATTCGACGGCTATTAAATGACTACATATATACATCTAATAGACAACAAAATGGCAATCCATACATACAGCTTTTATTAAGAAAAATACAATTTTTAACAACTTGGACAACTTAAGACAATACAAAATGATAAAAATACAAAATAATTAATGACAAAATACATTTTTATAAATACAATACACTTAAATATAAATATTATGATATAAAATCTGGAATTTTTAACAATGTAAGATAATAAAAATATAAAAATGAAAAAATAAAATATTTTAAATAACTTAAGATATTTAAAAGAAAAAAAATCTAATACAAATCAAGAGCATGTTATCACACTTAACAT
>NW_015557594.1:0-196 GCF_001515605.1 Sinocyclocheilus anshuiensis | reverse complement strand
CATTCAGTGTGTTAAAAAAGAGAGAAGCTCTCTGGTAAATGTTGTGTGTTTTATACACATACCTCTGATGACCGACAACAGTGCAGTCTTTTCAAATGCCTCTTTCTGCAGCGGACCACCCCCCTTCATGTTAAATGTGGACATGAGGGAATTTTTTTTTAAACCCTAAAATATAATACAGATTGAGGTGGTTAAC
>NW_015557593.1:699-844 GCF_001515605.1 Sinocyclocheilus anshuiensis | reverse complement strand
GACATAGTGGTGTATTAGAGGTAAAATATGATATAAATACTGGTCTTTATATCATAAAGATTGGGCGTTTCGTGTCTTAGGACATCAATGTGTCGTCACGAGCCGCAGGGTTTAATTTGGATTTGTCTGTGCATGTTTTTTTTAC
>NW_015557593.1:0-607 GCF_001515605.1 Sinocyclocheilus anshuiensis | reverse complement strand
CCATTGCCATGCATTATGAGACTGATAGACTGCAACGGTTAAAGTTAAAAATCATCATATGTGTTCTACTGAAGAAGCAAAGTCACCTACATATTCGATGCCCTGGGGGTAAGCAGATAAACATCAAATTTTCATTTTTGGGTGAACTATCCCTTTAACTAACTATTAATAAGCAGCACATCAGGAGTTTCTTGAGGGAAAACTCTTAGTTAAAGGGATGGTTCAGTGGGTTTTTTCTAGGCTTGATTGTGTTTATGGGGTGCAGTCTAACATGTGTTAATACTTCGTTTTTTTTTTAAATAACGCATTATTTTCACATAATTTACCTTTATTCTACACTGCTCTGTCCCTTCTCCTATGAAGGCTCTGATGATTTCCTGTTTTTATGAAGCTCCTCCCTCAGAAATACATGATGGGCTCAGATTGGTTAGCTGGCTCAGTGAGACGCGCTGATCATTTCCTGCTTTTATGAAGCCCCTCCCTCAGAAATACACAATGGGCTCTGATTGGTTAGCTAGCCCAGCGTGTTGTGATTGGCTAAACCGCCAGTGCATGTCTAAATGACCCGCCCCTCACCTCAGCGGCATGTGCTCCGGTTGTATTGTAA
>NW_015557592.1:0-516 GCF_001515605.1 Sinocyclocheilus anshuiensis | reverse complement strand
AACTAGTGAACTTGAAAACGCGGTGCTCAGAGAGAGTGTCCGAACATTATTTTTTTTTATGGGAGAATTGTAAAATCTTGATCAAGTGAAATTGTGGTTAAATCCACGTGTGTTTTGTCTGTATAAATATGTGCTGATATCCGCCGAGCACATGTGTTTTTGTCTGTATAAATATGTGTTGATATCCGCAGAGATATCAGTGACAGTGACTTAATTGCAGTAAATCTGTAGATTAAATTACCTCACTCTAAACGAGTGGAGATTGTTACACAGCACTATAAAGAAAAGTCTAAACAGTGCTTTTTGGTTGTTCAGTGTGAAAAGCGCCGCCTTTTCACATGAAGAATGTAAGCTGTTTGTAACCGTAAACTGTCTAACCTGCATGCTAGCGTATTGCAAAGTACGTTGCCATAGTAACACCCGTAACCCGGAAGTTCTAAGAAACCTTTTCCGGAGATGACTTACAAGTGAGCAAGCGCAGTTCGCCAGCGCCATTTTTGAGCTGTTTGTAAACAA
>NW_015557591.1:617-772 GCF_001515605.1 Sinocyclocheilus anshuiensis | reverse complement strand
AGCAAATGTAGATTCTACAGCGTCTAATACTTTAGCTTCATTCATTGCACCCAAAGATAAACTGCAGTGCTTTACAACTACAGGACAGGAAGAGCTAAATAAACTTATCACTGCATCTAAACCAACAACATGCCTGTTAGATCCTGTACCCACTA
>NW_015557591.1:0-266 GCF_001515605.1 Sinocyclocheilus anshuiensis | reverse complement strand
CATCTCATTGCTAGTTTTACTTGATCTTAGTGCTGCGTTCGACACTATAGATCATGACATACTCATAGATCTATTACAAAACTATACAGGTATTGAAGGGCAGGCTTAAAGATGGTTTAGATCCTACCTGTCCTATCGCTACCACTTTGTTTACTTAAACGGGGAGTCATCTCAATTATCACCAGTAAAGTATGGAGTGCCACAAGCATCTGTCCTAGGTTCTCTGCTATTTTCAATATACATGCTGCCCCTTGGTAATATTATTA
>NW_015557590.1:0-969 GCF_001515605.1 Sinocyclocheilus anshuiensis | reverse complement strand
ACTGTGTAAATATAAAGAAATGCCAAATCACATGCAGGTTTTTTTGGACCGGAGACCATAATCGTGTAATAATCTTTTTACTTGAATTCCTATTCTTACTTTTGGAAACCTAATTGTTTTATCATTATTATTATTATTATTTCTGCTGTTTCTAGAAGTAATAATTTTCATAAGTCAATCGAAAAAATATAACCACACACACATTGTTTGTCCACAGAATAATTACACATTGTTAAATAAAAAGCGTCCCCGCACGAACCTCTACCTCCGCCAGCAGGACCTCAATTTCAGGCTCAGTAAAGTTATTTTTTTTCTTTGTGCTCCTCATTCTCAAGCATAGAAATTCGGATATTGGCGTGTGCTCTTTTATATGGTAATGATATTAATTAGGGGGCGTTTACAAGGTGGAGATCTGACACCAGTCAGCTACGCACAATTTCAAGATCATTTGCGATTTATAAATGTCACATCTGGAAGAGAGGCGTATGCACGTGTTTTTGTGCGCGCGTTAGTTTTCTCTGAATCGCACTTACGCACTTTTGAGAAATGATCTTAGAACAAATTTAGGATGTTTTTTACGCAACATTTCATAAATGAGGCCCCAGGTCTGTCCACCTTATTTTTCAACGCGGAAGTTAGCAGCTGTTTTTTGTGAATGTGCAAGACTTCCGGTTCATTAGATGCTGTAGGGAAATAGTGAGAAGAATAACAAAATGCAGTAAACGGTAAAACTGTTTGCACTACAAACCACTGTGTTCATATTTAAGATAATACATTAAAATAATATGGTAAGACACACCAGTTTGCAATATCATGCAGTAAAATGAGCTGTTTTGTACAGCTAAAAATAGCTGGAAGTGGATGAGACCTGAAGACTAGCACATAAAATTTACAAATGGCCTCATCCGCTCTTATGGGAAAAATAAGACATCGTGGTTTCTATATGTTGTGAACGAACCTTTCCAGTCC
>NW_015557589.1:0-1254 GCF_001515605.1 Sinocyclocheilus anshuiensis | reverse complement strand
CAAAACACCCTCAGACCCCAGAGGGTTAAAGAGCCAGAACACTATAAACCAAATTGTAAAATGGTCCATCCCCTGTATTATGAATTCCAGCATCATCTGTCTAATAAACGGTTTAGAGTACCGCAGTGTACAACAAAAGGGTACAAGAACAGCTTGGTCCCAGAAGTGATTAATAATATGAACATTAATAAGATGAAGTAATGGGTTTGTTATAATATATTAGTGTTGTTTTTCTAGTTTTGTCTATTGTATTGTCTATGATATGTATGAGAAACAGCCTGAATTTGTTCCCTGAAACCTAATTTACCGACAGGTATAAAATAAAGGAACCTGAACCTGAACTTTCTGAAGAGTGCAGAGGCTGAAAAACAAATGGCAGCAATGATGGAGAACTATAAGGAGATGAAAGAAGATTTAACAAAGGCATTAGCTAAAATGAAGGAGCTTGGGCACACCAGCAGACTCTTGATGACCTTCAGGCAGAGGAAGACAAAGTCAACACTCTGACTAAATCGAAGACAAAGCTTGAGCAGCAAGTGGACGATGTAAGATGTTTGGCATAGGAATGAGACCATGAATCAATAAGAAATCAAATGTATTGGTCTATACCAGATTTTAATGCTCCAGTTTCTGTAACAATAGCTTGAGGGCTCATTGGAGCAAGAGAAGAAGCTCCGTATGGACCTTGAGAGAGTCAAGAGGAAGCTTGAGGGTGATCTGAAACTGGCCCAGGAGTCCATAATGGACCTGGAGAATGACAAACAGCAATCAGATGAGAAGATCAAAAAGTGAGTGGTCATCAGATTTTGAACTTTCCACAATTACATGATCCAAACCATTGTATAGGTGGTAGACTGTTTAAAAACCCAAAATATGCTGCCTTATAGGCCAAGAATGCTCTGGCCCATGCGTAAGGAAAACAATTACAATTACACATGAAAATACAATAAAGAATAGTGAAATGCAGTAAACAAATTCAAACAAAATCATGGAAACATATAAAATTCTTTTGGTTTCATAGTTTATATCTCACAATGGTGTGACGAGGTCTAGAACAGTAGCGCCGTTAAACATGTGGATAAAAGCAAGATATCTAGCAATTTTAGGTATACTTTACCAGGGCTTGGTCTGGTGTGTGAAAGAGTTAGAACAAGCATTTGTGTATGTGTTGTTAGGCTATATTAAATTTACTTATTGTCACTATAAAGATTTGTATGTTTATATTCATTTCAAAGCATTTATGAACACTGTTAC
>NW_015557588.1:1041-1370 GCF_001515605.1 Sinocyclocheilus anshuiensis | reverse complement strand
TATATATAACATTACAATATAACATTTCTGTAATCTATATAACCTGTTATACCTGTAATACTGTTTTTGAACAGTAGCAAGGCTTTTAATGTTTTATAAAGAAGTCTCTTCTGTTCAGCAAGCCTGCATTTATTTGATCCAAAGTACAGCAAAACAGTAAAATTGTGAAATATTTTTACTAGGCTATTTAAAATAACTGTTCTATTTGAATATATTTTCAAATGTAATTTATTGTTATTTCAAAGCTAAATATTTAGCATAATTACTCCAGTCACACGATCCTTCAGAAATCATTCTGATATTCTGATTTGCTGCTCAAAAAACATTTT
>NW_015557588.1:0-220 GCF_001515605.1 Sinocyclocheilus anshuiensis | reverse complement strand
TTTCAACATCATAATAATAAATGTTTTTTGAGCAGCAAATCAGAATATCAGAATGATTTTTGAAGGATCGTGTGACTGGAGTAATGATTCTAAAAATTTAGCTTTGAAATCACAATAAATTACATTTTAAAATATATTAAAATAGAACACAGTTATTTTAAATAGCCTAGTAAATATATTTTAAAATTGTACTGTTTTGCTGTACTTTGGATCAAATAAA
>NW_015557587.1:0-494 GCF_001515605.1 Sinocyclocheilus anshuiensis | reverse complement strand
TTTAATTTTCTCTTCTATTTCTTCTAACACTTCCTCAAAGTTTGTAAGTTTTATTTTGGTCTGTTTTCGTCTGCTCTAACGCTATTAAAACTGCCTGTCTATAGCATTCCATCCGTAAATATCCTTCACTTTCTTTTCTCTCTTGCCTCTTTGTTTTCACAGCTGGTTCCTTTTTTTCTTCCAACTCTCAGCTTTACTGGTCCTTCTATTTGCATTTCTCCAGTTGAATTTCTACTGTTCCCTTGAGGATTGAGACCTCTCCCTCTATGGGCAAATAAGGGGGTGGCTCAGATAATAATCTTTCTCCCTTTCTGGGGGCGGCTCAGAAAATAATCTTTCCTTTTTCTTCGTATTTTTGTCTGCCTCTTTCAATATTTTTCTTGCCTGTTTTATATTTTTTTATATGTCCTCCCCTTCTTTTTTAAACATGGCTATCACTTTCTCTTTTCCCCTTTTTGCTTCTCTTTTTTTCTCGTTTCTTACTGATACTCTTA
>NW_015557586.1:663-816 GCF_001515605.1 Sinocyclocheilus anshuiensis | reverse complement strand
ATATTATTTATCTCGTATAAGATGCATTTGGTTGAGTTGCGCTGCGAGCGAGCAGGACAAACAAGAATATTAAATATTAATAACCATGACTGGGACTGTCATATACATAACATTATAATGAGAACACTATTATAATAAAACGCTGTGAATTTT
>NW_015557586.1:0-630 GCF_001515605.1 Sinocyclocheilus anshuiensis | reverse complement strand
AACTGTGAATTTTTAGAGTTTAGTTGCTGTGTTTCTGCACGTTGTTGCGTGAAGAACGCGTCCACAAAAGGAGTTAATTCAGAGCCGCGCAGACACGTTCGTGCATTTGGGGCATTTTGTGCAGATAGCCTATAAGTCGCAATATTAACGTTATGTTGTATAAATAACGAAGCGTATTCTATATGAGATAAATGATGAGTTAAATCCCATTGATTAAAAACCTGCTATCAAATGCTACATTCTACTGGTCATCTTCAGCGCGCGCAGCTCAAAACAAAAATGCAGAACAATAACTACTGTCATACACATAACGTTATAATGAGAGCACTATTATAAAAAATGTTGTGAATTCTTAGGGTTTCGCTGATGTTTAATGTTAACTATCTTTTAATCAAAATATTATTTTTGTATCTGCGAGGCGTCCGTTACACATTTTCCCTGTGTGTTAAAGGGTTAGTTCACCCAAAAAAAAAAAATGTACTTTGAAAGTTTTACTTACCCTTGAAGCATCCTAGGTGTATATGACTTTCTTCTTTCAGACGAATCCAGTCGGAGTTATATAAAAAAATTATCCTGGCTATTCCCAGCTCTATCATTGCAGTCAGCGGGTTTTGCAGTTGAACAGTCCAC
>NW_015557585.1:20848-21008 GCF_001515605.1 Sinocyclocheilus anshuiensis | reverse complement strand
GGGCTCCAAATCATTTGGGTTATCAGAAACACTTGTGAGTGGTCGGCTATTAAGAATGGCCTCAACTTCACACATTACTGTTTGAAGACCTTCTTCATCCAAATATTGTTCCCTGATGACTGACCGGAACACGGTTTTGATTATGCGAATCAGCCTTTCC
>NW_015557585.1:3651-6197 GCF_001515605.1 Sinocyclocheilus anshuiensis | reverse complement strand
GCGAAGCTCTGATTCGGGGATTTGAACTTTTGATATCTGGCAACCGCACTCATGAGAGCTCACGTAGTAGAGGCATGTAGAGCAGTCCGCAATAACATTTTGTCTCCTTTTTTTGATGAAAATAAAGAGGTATTTGTTAAAGTATTTTTTTTTAATACATTTTAGTCTCATCTTATTTCGTCAACAAAATTGCATGTTGATATAGTCATATTTATCGTTTATTGATCTTATTGTTGTCTCGTCTTAGTCATGGGAAAAAAGCTCGTCAACGAACATTTTTCGTCATAGTCTTCGTTAACGAAATGATCACTAGCCCATTGGCCTCTGATCATCATGGCCTCCTAACCATCCCCATATCTGCTGATTGGCTTCATCACTCTGTCTCCTCTCCACCAATAAGCTGGTGTGTGGTGGGCGTTCTGGCGCACTATGGCTGCCGTCGCATCATCCAGGTGGATGCTGCACACTGGTGGTGGATGAGGAGATACACCCTAACTATGTAAAAGCGCTTTGAGTGCTTAGAAAAAGCAGAAAAGCGCTATATGAATGTAATGAATTATTATATCAGTCACTGCCCCTCACACCACTCCTCAAACAGATGCTACTTACAGTCATAAAATGATGTCTAGAGGAGGCCCTAGCATTCAATAACATGTGGAGGGAGCCCCAATGCGTTTAAGTTGGTCCTCTCACAAGCCCGTCTGGGTGAGGGTGGTACACTAACCCAGTTCACTTGGGACAGGAGATCTGTGCATAATGGGAGGGACCACGACTAGGCATACAGCAGAGGAATACTCTCTGCAAGCCATGGTGTTTGGGCCATCTGGATGCTATCAAAATCAGAGTCAGGCTCTGTTGTCTCCCCCTGGCCAGAGTCGGCACTATCAGGCAAAGGCAAATCGGGCCACAGGTGGGCCACTGCGTCCATGCGTATGACAATATAGGACAATAGTCTTTTCCGCACAAAGAAAAAGAAACTGACGGATGCCTGACTGAATTTCTCCCACAGCAGACTCGCTATCTGAAGAGAGAAGCACCAGTCTCCATAGAGTGGGTTCCCCCTCAACAAGAGGTCTGCACCCCTGTTCAGGATGCCCAGGATATGGGGCGCCTGTAATGTCAGAAAGTGTCACCTGCTCCTTACCTCCAACTTGTGAGCTAGAAGATGAAGCCTGGAGAAGCAGTTGATGAGAAGCTCAGCCTGGAAAGCTGAGAGCTAATGATACAATTTTAAGGGAATTTCAGAGCTACCTCAATGTGTTTGAATCCCAGATTGTGCAAAAAGCATGTGAATCTTTAGCGGCGATGACCCTGCAACATGTGGCAGGTATGCAACAGGCTATCACCAGAAGAAGATGCAGATTTGGAGAGCACTATGGTGAAATGGGCAGTAAAATCCAATGGCTGGTAGCCATGTGACTGAAAAATTGAGCGGGAAAAAGGTGGATATGCCTAATATGAAGTGTGATCATGAGCAAATATTGCTCAGCTGATCCTGAGCAATATTTCCTTCTTGAGACAAAATCTGAAAGTCCAAGAAAAAACAAGCTGTGAGAAAAACAGTCCAGAGGTCACAAAAAGCAAATGTTAGCTGAGTAAAGGTAATGTGTGCACATGCTATGTTAAGGATGTTAAGGGTCGATCCCTTACCCGGCATTGGGCACGCGCGTGCTCCTCTCTATCGTGCCGCAGTTGGATTTCTTACAAGGTTCCTTCTCTGTAATTTTCCACTTAACCCCGTAAACCAAACCTAGCTGTTTTTAGAAAAAACAATGGTCCTTCTAACCCCCTGGGCTTTTATTATCTTCACATCTGTGAGGTCAACAACCCCTCTGTCTTTCCTGCACTAAAGAGTTCAAAGGCTCTTTCTGATCATTTGTTTTTACTGTGTGTTTGTGTGCCTTCACACCCGTGAGGTCAAAAGGTCTTTATTTATGAACCCCTCTGTCTTTCCTGATTAAATTACCTGTACTAAAGACTTCAAAGGCTCTCTGTTTTACTGTGTGGTGTCTCTGTTGCATTTCAGGTGACATATGTATACATATTGAGAGAGAAACAAGTTTTTATTTATATATACATATAAATAAAAAAAAACCCACAATGTCTAAGAAAGTAAATAAGAAAGAGTAAAACATTAATTTTCCTACAACAGGGACTATGTTCAGTGAAAAAACAAGTGGGACAGTCTCATATCTGCCCAACATGGCTCTCAATTAGAGCGAACTGCATTTTTTTTTATTCACCACTCTAGGTGACATTGATGCTTCTGCTGACACTATTGGCGCTTTTCCACTGCGTGGTACAACTCGGGTCGGCACGGCACGGGTTGCGTTTCCACTGCAGTTCAGTACCGCTTTAGAGTGGGCGGGATTATTCACATGTCGTTATAGTTGCGCCGCTTCTACTACCACGACTCCTAAAAAAAACTTTTTCATTCCGCGTCGCCCCATCAAGCTCTCGCTGGATCCGCTCCTGTGCTATCAACGAGAGGAACGTCTGTACTTCCTCAACAGACAACGAAACAGCCACTTTTTGGTTGTTAAAAA
>NW_015557585.1:0-1713 GCF_001515605.1 Sinocyclocheilus anshuiensis | reverse complement strand
GAGAGAGAGAGAGAGAGAGATCACAGTGGAGTCAGCTGTCTTAACCGTGGCTTGTGTACTGCAAACACATACCAGCTTCATCACTGTGTCTGTCACGCGAATCTGTTCCCCTTTCGGGCTCTGTCTTTACATTTATTTTGAAAGATGAAGCTTGCGATTATGGTAAGGGGCGTTAAATTTCCGACGAGTGCTTGCGATGTTCGGCCAATCACAATGCACTGGGTCAGCTGGCCAATCAGAGCAGACTGCGCTTGTCAGAAGGAGGGGCTTTGTAGAAAACGAAGCGTTTGAGAGAGGCGGGGCATAGAGGACCTACAATAATGTACAGTATTTGAAAAATAATGTGTTTTTTGAACATTAAAGCATGTCAACATATTCTGTTACACCAAATACACAAAATAATAATCTTTAAAAAAGCATCATATGACCCCTTTAAAGATAAATTTTATAATCACGAAGGTGGACCTTGGGACAAAAAAAAAGTAACATTTTATATTAAGGTTTCCTTGTTACACGTTCTTACTATTATAATAACAATAAATTATTCATAATTACATGCAAGCAACCCTAAGCCAAGCCCTAATCCTAACCATATATTAAGTACATGTAGTTAATTAGTATTACTCAGTACTTAAGTGTGTAATTACACAAATAAAAAGAGTAACCCAAAAAAAAACATTTGATAACAACTGAGCTATAGCAAAGCAGATGGTCAGGTGCAGCCACAGGAGTTCATATGCACAAGATAAAAAAAAAAAAGCCAAAAAAAAAAAGTTATAACGAGGCAAAGAATGCAAATGGTGGACAATCAGATTTGGGCCACATTCAACTTCAGTGTGAATGTCACCTTCATTTCACAGAGATGCATATTTTCTGGTGCCAAAAAACATCCCCAGTCATGTCACTTTATAGTAGTAAATAACACGTTTCTATGATCCTACAGAGTTTACATCTGTAAGGACTTTTCATGTGTGGCTCAAGGGTTACGTCTGAAACTCTGTGCACCCTAATCGCTTCTCTCTAGTGTGAATTCTCATGTGTGACTTAAGATTTCCATTTTGTGAGAAGCTATCCCCGCACAGTTTGCAGGTGAAAGCCTTCTCTGTAGTATGAAGTCTCACATGAGTGTAGAGGCTTACTTTACAGCTGAAACTCTCTCCACACTGATGACACACAAAACCGCTCTCTTGAATGTTCTCTCTTCTCTCCAGTGTGAACTCTCTTGTGGGACTTGAGGCTTTCTTCATATTTGTAGCTCCTTCCACACTGATCACATGGGAATGGCTTCTCTGAATGAATGGTTATGTGTTGATCAAGGGTTCCTTTTTTAACGAAACTCTTTCCGCAGTGTTGGCATGTGAACGGCTTCTCTCCGGTGTGAATTTTGATGTGTTCATTAAGGTTTCCTTTTTTAGTGAAGCTCACTCCACAGTGTCGGCATGTGAACAGCTTCTCTCCGGTGTGAATTTTGATGTGTTCATTAAGGTTTCCTTTTTTAGTGAAGCTCACTCCACAGTGTCGGCATGTGAACAGCTTCTCTCCGGTGTGAATTTTGATGTGTTCATTAAGGTTTCCTTTTATTGTGAAACTCTTTCCACAGTGTTGGCATGTGAACAGCTTCTCTCCAGTGTGAACTCTCATGTGGGATTTAAGTGTTTCTTTATATCGGAAACTCTTTCCACACTGATCACATGTGAACGGCTTCTCTCGAGT
>NW_015557584.1:492-865 GCF_001515605.1 Sinocyclocheilus anshuiensis | reverse complement strand
AGCTAGCTATCTGTCCCCGGGCATGGCATCGTCGTTAAAGGCTCCAGCACTGCCCTCCAAGCCGCTGCGTATGACATCAGCGCTGGTGGGCAAGGGGTACGCGGCAGCGGGTCAGGCCGGTGCGTGTCTGCACACAATGTCTGTGTTACAGGCGTACCAGGCCGACCTGCTGAAAGAGCTGGATGAGGGCGAGGAGCTTAGCTCTGATAATATCGCAGAGTTAAGGAGAACCGCTGATCTCTCTCTCCGTGCCACCAAAGAGACCGCCCGCGCCATTGGGCGGTCCATGGCAGCTATGGTGGCAGCAGAGAGGCATTTGTGGTTGACCCTGTCTGATATGAAAGAGAAAGACAGGGTCTTCCTCCTCGAAGCC
>NW_015557584.1:0-379 GCF_001515605.1 Sinocyclocheilus anshuiensis | reverse complement strand
TGTCCTGTTCGGCAACGCTGTCAATTCCGTCGTCGACAGGGACTAGGAGGCTCGTAAACAAGTGGCGGCGTTTCAGCGGTTCCTCCCTCGCCGCATCTCAGCTCCGGGGGCTGCTGGGCGGCAGCAGTCCCCACTGCGTACCAGCTCCTCACATAGGGAGACGCAAAAACAGAGCGTTGCCGCCCGTGTTCCCCCGCGTCGGGACCGGAGGCAGAAGCAGCGCTCTGGGTTGGGGGCCTCGAAGCCTAAGCCGGATCTGCGGACCGGCCTTCAGGCGAAGAGGTCCTCGACCAAATGGTCCTGACTATTTCAGTGTAGGACTAGCGAGGGCAATCCCTTCTGGGGCAGAGAGGATCACACCGCATTACACGGTGCCCAT
>NW_015557583.1:0-4764 GCF_001515605.1 Sinocyclocheilus anshuiensis | reverse complement strand
AAGCGCTATATAAATAAAGGTGACTTGACTTGACTTGACAAAATGCAGAGTATTTAATAATTAAAAAAATGTGCTGAAAAGTTACTTACCGCACAAGATAAACAGGAGGAGAGCGCACAGATGAGAGAACATCATGCTGGTTCTGGAAACTCTCATTTCAGATATATATCACAGGTTTGAGTCTAACAGGTTCTCAGAATAATTATTTGTGGTTGTGAGAAGAAACTGGCCCCCTCACACTCTCAAGAACACACAAACACACACCGTCTATCATTGTGTGCATTATCTGAACATCCTCTCAGCATTTCAAACCGCATGCATTCAGAAAGAAAGAAAGATTTAGAAAGAAAATAGGTAGAAAATGTGTCTGATGTATAGCTTAACATGGCTGACAGAATTCAGTAACATTGAGATGTTTAGTCTGGTTGCTAATTGAGAATCACTGCAACAACTGAAATGGCTAGAGGAGCAGAAAAACATGAGGAAAGACCACTAATACTGATAAAGATTGTTAGTGTTTGTATGTAGCAGACATTTATTAGTTTTGTTGTCTACTGGGTGGCACTGTGTTAATTTGAAACTAATATAACTCGAGCGCATTTATCTTTTTAATGTATAGTTGTAACCATTTGTATTACCAATTTCTTTAGTGTAATTTGACTGATATTCATAATTATGACAAAAAAAGTGCTGCATCATTTTAGTTCTCTTGATCTTCATTGCATAGTGTGCTTATATGTCACAGCCATCAGATATCTGTTCACATCCTGAAGTGATTTGTTACAGACAGAGAAAAATGTAAATACAAACTCATCCGACAGACAAACATAAACACATTTAAGAAATAGGCCTACTCTCATTCTCTCTCTAAAAATGAGCTGAGATGAGGCCTAGATTAACAAAGTCATCAATCACTAATGTAAACTAAAACCTGTTGTATTGAATGTGAAATCAGTGACCTGCAGCTGATCTCTCATCTGAAGCATGTAGATGATCTGTGTGTCTGAAGTGCTTTTCTCATCTACAAACATAAAAGTTGATTCAGTATGGTTTGTCATTTAATATGATAAACAACATTAATATAACAGCAAATAACTAAAAACAGTGAACAAAGTTCATGGAAATGGCAGGTTCAATTACCTTTAATTCAGCTGGACTGTGGTTTACAAATCTCTACACATTTCTTTTGTAATCCATCTCTGTGAAATCTGTGTCTTGTAATGCACACACACACCATTCGCTACTTCTGATGGAATACAAATACAAATGGTTGGTTTATACTTCCATTTTTTATTCTTATTTATATTTTGATTATTTTCATTTCATTGTTCATATTTTTGTATGGTTTAAGAACAATAACAATAAATTAAGTAACTTTACAATTTGATAGATTGATAGTTAAACAACATAAATGCTTAAAATGTTTAAATTCATACAAAAAATAAACAAATAAATAAATGAATAAAGTAGGCTAACCGATTTACTTTAGATTTTAGGCAGATCTGCATCTCCTGCCACAGAACAATTCAGAAAGAGTCCAAATTATGTCATTTCCTGTGGGATGTAGTGACATAATTTTGAATTTGAAGATGCATTGCAATCCATCTCTGTGAAACGTCTTGTAATGTACACACACACACACACACACACACACACACACACACACCATTCGCTACTTCTGATGGAATACAAATAGCCTGGACATAGATGGTTGGTTTATACTTCCATTTTTTATTCTTATTTATATTTTGATTATTTTCATTTCATTGTTCATATTTTTGTATGGTTTAAGAACAATAACAATAAATTAAGTAACTTTACAATTTGATAGATTGATAGTTAAACAACATAAATGCTTAAAATGTTTAAATTCATACAAAAAATAAACAAATAAATAAATGAATAAAGTAGGCTAACCGATTTACTTTAGATTTTAGGCAGATCTGCATCTCCTGCCACAGAACAATTCAGAAAGAGTCCAAATGATGTCATTTCCTGTGGGATGTAGTGACATCATTTTGAATTTGAAGATGCGCTCTGTTTTTTTAAATGCTATGCTTTTGCATAATATTGTATAGCATTTTTCTCATTTGTTGTATTATTTCAAGGTTCCCTTTTATGTCCTTTTCCTTCACATTTACTAAAAATTAAACTTTTTTTACTTTCATTTTAGACCTGATGGAAGAGAATGCAAAGAGTGAAGAACTGAGTGAAGTGGAGGAGAAACTTCAGGTCAAAATTGAAGAAAAATGTTTGAGTTGCTCACACACTACGTAATTTTTCATTGACAACAAGAGCATTTTTTACATGCCCTCATTGTGGGAAGAGTTTCTCAAACAAGCGAAGTCTGGGACTTCACGTTAGAGTTCATAGTGGAGAAAAACCCTTCACATGTGATCAGTGTGGGAAGAGTTTCAGAAAGTCATGCACTTTTAAATCACATCTGCGTTCTCATTTTGGAGAAAGACCATTTAACTGTGATTACTGTGGTAAGAGTTTTTTTGGGACAGATTTCCTGAAGGACCACCTGAAAGTTCATACAAAGGAGATGTAATGTTTAAATGTTTATAAACCTTATATAATTAAAGTTGCTTAAACAATTAGAAACAAAACAGCATCATGCATGTATGTATAGTTTAATACAAAGGATCGAAAACCAATCACAAAGAGTCCTTTCTTCATTTAAAAACACGAGATGCAGTGGAATGGGGAAAAACCGCCATTAAGTCTTGAGACATGTTTTTAAAAAGTTGAACATACATTAATTTTTACATGGCTTTCTAAACATGCGGCACGGGCCCTGTCCCAAATGGAACACTTCATGTGCACTTGCGGTCTTACGGTCTTACAATGGCCACCGCCTTCGCGTGTCCGTTAATTCCACGAGACCGTAGAGCAGGGATCCTCAAATCTGGCCCACGAGATCCACTTTCCTGCAGAGTTTAGCTCTAACCCTAATCAAACACACCTGAGCAAGCTAATCAGTGTCTTCAGGATCATTAGAAAATCACAGGTAGGTGAGTTTGATCAGGTTTGGAGCTAAACTCTGCAGCGCATTGGCCCTCCAGGGCAAGATTTGAGGAACCCTGCCGTAGGGTGTGCCATTTGTCATTTTAGCATTCAGAAGAATGCTCGCGAGCGCCCCCTTTGCGGCCGTTATGCGCCCTCGATCCGCACTTCTGGACTCAGAGGAAGACCACGAGGGTTTAGGGTGCCATTTGGGACAGGGCCTCTCTTGTGCGAGACGCCAGTGCAACGGTGATAGATGTCCCTCTAGAAAATGTGATAAATATGCGTTCTGTGTGAACGGCTTGGTTTCGGTTTTGACGTAAACAAAAACATCTCCGCATTGATGTTCTCTTTTTCCACAATATTTTGAATGAACAACGTAGCAGCGCAGCATCTAGTGGGTTCAACTGGATAGGCTAACAAAAGCATTAAAATGCAATGACACTTACATCGTCGTCGCATCTCGTGCGCCACTGATAAGGCTGCCTGATGCACGCCTAAAATTCGAATGCAACGTTTTCGCATTCCAATGTGGATTTTTATTTTAAATTCGACGAATATTCGAAATTCGATTTTTTTTTGACAGCCCTAATGTGCAGACCTTTTTTTTCATTGGGTATTCTGCCGTTTGTCCGTCTTTTATGAATCTTTGACATCTTTTATGAGTATGGTGTTTTACTGAACTTTTAAAGAGGTGCGTAAATGTAAATGACGTTTGATATTGGAAACACAAATAACGTCATTTAGTAATGAGAAGCATGTTTATGTATAGGCCTAATTAAAGAAGAGTAGCCTAACATTGTCGCTGATTGGCCTAAAACACTCAAAACAAGCACTACAAAATAACAAAATACACAAATTACATGCACTACATACTTAATGGCATTTAATGATTTGTAGTTTAGATTACATTTTCATGAGCTCATCTCTATTTGGTTTTTATAAGATTTCATTGTTACATAGCTACATGCTATGGCTGTGCTCTCGTAACATTTACATAATTTTGACCAGTAGGTGTCGCCAGAGCACGGTTATATGAGCACTTCGAAGCAAACGTTCCTATCGATAAGAAATTTCGATCAGCTTCGTCGCTGCCATTAATATTATGCACACAGTGTTTAGAGTTCTGAATTATGGATTGGTTTTGCTTTGACTGTTACTGGTATTTATCTCCTCTGTATTGTGGCCACAATGTTTAGCTATGCATCTCTGTAAAATAGTTTTGACAGTAGAATCACAATGTAAATACTTCATAAAATACTAAACCAGACCTAAGCAATATGTCAAACATAATCCTGTGAGTTTCACATAAATATTCTGCACAGTTCTCCAGCATGAAAAGCATGTGCCTGCCAGAGAATGCCAAGTAGGCCTATATGTTGCTGCAGCTTGAGTATATCCTCCAAGTGGAAAAGACCTTTACCACATGTAGGCGGAGACCCTCAAGTTAGTGGGGGTCAAATTTACAGGTGGGGTTAGGTTTGACCTTCAGTACAAGCCATTTACAGTATATAGTCGTCTATAGTCCTACCCATTTTGGAGCTGCTCCACCCACTCTGAGTCTGAACCTCAACATGTTCCCACCTAAAGTCCCCGCCAAAAGAAAAAAAGAGAAAAGCCAAACGTGTGGAAACATGTCCTGTCAGACAGGAAAACGGTAACTGAGTGATAGATTAAAACAAGCACCAGGTTTATATGTGTTAACTTGATGTAAGAATTCAATTCATTATTTTTGTGGCTTGTAATGCTAAAAGC
>NW_015557582.1:2251-2655 GCF_001515605.1 Sinocyclocheilus anshuiensis | reverse complement strand
GAACCGTGCCTCCTCTCCCGGGTCTGTAGGTACTCGTCTGGCCTGTCCGGCGACGCTTATACGGCCTGTGGAGAAGCTGCCTCCGCCTTACACGCAACGGCGTTACTGCAGGTTCTTCAGGCCAAGGCACTGAAGGACCTGCACGAGGGTGGTCACGATCCGGAAGTTCTGAAAGAGCTCCGAAACCGCCACTGACCTCGCGCTTCGAGCAAAGAAGGTCACCGCGAGTTCTCTGGGTCCTGCGATGTCCACGCTTGTGGTCCAGGAGTGCCATCTCTGGCTGTGTTTGGCAGACATGAGGGACACCGACAAGGTTCGGTTCCTCAATTCCCCTGTGTCCCAGACCGGCCTCTTCGGCGACGCAGTCGAGAGCTTTGCCCAGCAGTTCTCGGCTGCCCAAAAGC
>NW_015557582.1:1579-1968 GCF_001515605.1 Sinocyclocheilus anshuiensis | reverse complement strand
GTATGGACGGGCCCCCAACTGCACTGGCATATCAATTGCCTAGAGTTGTTAGCAATGCGCCTTGCCTTGAACCGTCTCAAAGGGCGCTTACGGGGCAAGCACGTGCTGGTCCGAACGGACAACACAACGACCGTAGCGTACATCAACCGAAAAGGTGGTCTGTGCTCCTGTCGCATGTCGCAACTCACCCGCCACCTCCTCCTTTGGAGTCGGAAGGTTCTGAGGTCACTTCGTGCCATTCACATTCCAGGTCTGCTCAACTCTACGGCCGACTAGCTGTCACAAGCTACGCTCCCGGGAGAATGGAGACTCCGGTCCAGCTGATTTGGAGACGTTTCGGAGCTGCTCAGGTAGACCTGTTTGCCTCTCCAGAAACCACTCACTGGCAG
>NW_015557582.1:0-1519 GCF_001515605.1 Sinocyclocheilus anshuiensis | reverse complement strand
CCCTGACCGAGGGAACACTCGGCACGGACGCACTGGCACACAGCTGGCCGCGGGGCCTGCGCAAGTATGCGTTTCCCCAGTGAACCCTCTAGCACAGACTCTGTGCAAGGTCAGGGAGGACGAGGAGCAGATCCTGCTTGTGGTGCTGTATTGGCCCACTCGGACCTGCTTCCCCGAACTAATGCTCCTCGAGACAGCCCCTCCCTGTCAGATTCCTCTGAGGAAGGTTCTACTGACTCAGAGACGGGGCACCCTGTGGCACCCGCGTCCAGACCTCTGGAAACTTCATGTCTGGTCCCTGGACGGGACGCGGAGGTTCTAGGTGACCTACCCCAAGAGGTAGTTGACACCATCACTTCGGCGAGAGCACCGTCTACGAGACACGCTTACACGTTGAAGTGGAACCTATTCGTCGAGTGGTGTTCTTCTCACCGAGAAGAACCATGGAGATGCCCGATCAGGGTTGTGCTTTCCTTTTTGCAGCAAGGGTTGGAGCGAAGGCTGTCTCCCTCCACCCTTAAAGTCTATGTCGCTGCGATTGCTGCTAACCATGACCCCGTGGAAGGGAAGTCAGTAGGTAAGCATGACCTGGTCATCAGGTTCCTTAAGGGGGCCAGAAGGTTAAATCCTCCCCGATCCTCCTCTATACTCTCTTGGGACCGGTCTCTGGTGCTTAAAACACTACAGCAGGGCCCATTTGAGCCCAGTCGAGCTAAAGTTTCGTTCATTGAAAACTCTGCTCCTGCTTGCACTGGCCTCCATCAAGAGGGTAGGGGACCTGCACACATTTTCGGTCGACAATTCTTGCCTAGAGTTTGGGCCGGCTGACTCCCAGGTAATCCTGAGGCCCCGGCCTATGTGCCCAAGGTTCCCACTACTCCCTTCAGGAATCAGGTGGTGAGCCTGCAAGCGCTGCCCCTTGAGGAGGCAGACCCAAGGAGGCAGACCCAGCCCTAGCTTTGCTCTGTCCCGTCCGAGCCTTGAGATGCTACTTAGACCGGACACAAAGCTTTAGGACCTCAGACCAGCTCTTTGTCTGTTATGGAGGCCGGCAGAAGGTCTCTAAGCGGAGGATGGCCCACTGGATTGTGGATGCCATCGCCCTGGCTTATAAGGCACAGGGTGTGCCCTACCCACTCAGGTTGCGAGCTCACTCTACTAGGAGTGTTGCATCCTCCTGGGCGCTGGCTCGTGGCGCCTCGCTGACAGATATTTGTAGAGCTGCGGGCTGGGCAACCCCCAACATGTTCGCTAGATTCTATAGCCTTCGTGTGGAGCCGGTATCCTCCTGTGTTCTCACCTCAAATGGGTAGAGGCACTGAGAGGCCCCGGTTTAGTGTCGGCTTGCTAAAACTAAAAGCTAAAACATGTTACAAAGGTTGTAGTACATTCCTAGTGCTGCTCCAGAGTGTCCGTACTGTAGGCCCTGTCGAGCTCCTCCGTCCCCTCGGCAGCCAGACGTGGCGGAACGTATGGCACCAGGCCCTCTCTCGCTGAATCCTTGAGAACCGGTAGAGGG
>NW_015557580.1:400-774 GCF_001515605.1 Sinocyclocheilus anshuiensis | reverse complement strand
CTCTCGCGCTCGTCGGCTGTGGACAAGAGTGAGCCGCTGGAGGATTGTGTTATTTCATTAACATCGTCTGAACCAGGGGCCAGTGCTCTGCTGAGTTCAGCCCAGGAAGAGCAGGAAATGTCTGAGGAGGGCGAAGAAGCTAAGGCTGAGCCTTCCCAATCCTCCTGCCCTGCGTATGATGAGCTTTTGGAAGTTATGTATCACGCCACGGCATTATGGATTATCGTTCTGGCCATAACCCTCCAGCTCAGGTGAGCCTTCCTTTCTTCCTGATCTCCATACAGAGATCGAGAAGGAATGGAAGAGGCCGTTTTCCTCACACATCCATCGATTCCAGCATACGAGTTATGCCAACATCGAGGTGATGCGTGAAA
>NW_015557580.1:0-133 GCF_001515605.1 Sinocyclocheilus anshuiensis | reverse complement strand
CGATGTGGTGCTCCAGGCATATCAGGCTGACCTGCTGAAAGACCTGGATAAAGGCGAGGGCCTTTCTCCTGATCCCGAACAACCCAGAGGTCCTGGCCCGTCTCGGTTTAAGGATCAGAGACGGGCACAGAAG
>NW_015557579.1:9315-10341 GCF_001515605.1 Sinocyclocheilus anshuiensis | reverse complement strand
CCGGGTTGCCAGTTGGCGGAAAACACAGCGTATTTCATTTCATTCGTCGTCAAGTGCGCTGGTTCCTGTTGGTGTCGTCAATCTGGTAACCTGCGTGTGCGTCAAGTCTGAGGAGGAGGGACCGGGTGAAAAAACCCTCTCCAATATTTGAATTTGGACTGCAATACCTAGTTCAACCACTATGTGTCAATCCTACATACAGCACCTTTAAATATCGCATGCGATTTATCGTGCAGCCCTACAATTTATGCCTCCACATGTGGAAAAATGCAATTAAATATACAATTTTGCAATTCCTTTTGAACATTGTCCAGAATATCCTTATCTGTCCATTGATTATGATCAATGCCTGAGAGATCTGCTGGCAATTTCAAATCGCCATGACAAATGGATGGGGTTTTGTGGACTCTACTCGGTTAAGGAATTCCACCATGTTTGTTCCAACCTATAAAATAAAGTAAACAAAATACAGATTGTTTTAATAGCAATGATTCAGTTCAATTAACTGTGAAGTTCATCTTGAAATTGAGTTCATCATGATTATGAGTTAAATTCACCTACGAGTAGGTCTACAGATGCTGAATATGCTATACTGATTGGCTGAAAGGTGTGCTTTCAAACTGTGTAATCAATAGGATGTTCCAGTCAGTATAATCAGAGCTTTATATTAATATGCTGGCTATATCGAAACACACATGCACAGTCACTGACTGGCACACAGATATGGGAGATCACACTGCATACACACACAGAAATTTCTATATATAGATAATACCCAGAGATCTGTTTTTATTATTGGGCGACTGTTTGTAGATGCCCAAGCTGCCGACGAGTCGGGTATGTTTTCGCCTGTCCCGATATGAGAGTTGCCTTCACCAATATGGCGGCGACGTTGCCGTGCGGTCGAGCGGCCAATGAGGCGTCTAGGTATTTATTATGTCTATGGTAGCCCATCCCCTCCCCACCTCCGTCTGCGTCGTCTGCGCATGCGCGGCACGCCAGGCAGCCCCCCCCATTATTATTGCA
>NW_015557579.1:9014-9191 GCF_001515605.1 Sinocyclocheilus anshuiensis | reverse complement strand
TATGGTTTTTGGTCATTTTTAGCTTTATGTTGACAGCTTAATTAGCCACCAGTGTCAGACTATTAATAGCTAACGATATCGCTAGTAAGCTGTGAAAGCTGAGACGTTATATGAAATCAAAGTTTAAATGAATTCTTAAGTTTTAACTTTATATTGTAGTTTATATCATAAAGTAAA
>NW_015557579.1:7069-8900 GCF_001515605.1 Sinocyclocheilus anshuiensis | reverse complement strand
GATTTTCTTCCAGTATTTCAAAGGGAATGAGCTGTGTTCTGACCTGAAGCACAAGAAAAGCTCAAATGTTGGGGTTGAAGACAGAGAAAGCAATGAAACAACTTAATTTCATTTAATGTACATTCAAATTACAAAACATGTATGTCACAGTTATACTACATTAACATTAGAATTGTAAACCGAAAAAATCTATCAAATCAACAAGTGAGACAAGTGTGAGTTCTCACAATTTCTTACGAAAATTAATAATTTTCTAAACCTAGCTAAATAACTGGAGGCAGAGTTATTTTTAACTCCATGTAGATCACAAACCTCTGAAATCGGTTGATAAATGTAAACGTTATCGTGTTTTTATCCAGAAAAAAACGCAGCTCTTCCGTCTAGGTTTTTATACAGTCTATGGTCTATGGTTGTGGCTAGAAGGGATACAGCTCAGACCGGAAACGAACAATGCATTTAATTTTCTACCTATTAGATTGTGTTTTATTAACGTCTACACCTACCCCTTACAATAATGAAAAATAGTAATTATTGTTGTACAGTGTGACAAAAATTACGCTGTATTGATGTGCGCATGCCCAGTAGGAGCATACGTATCCCTTCTAGCCTTAACCGATTTCGAGGGGGGACTCGATTTCTGATGACACCGGATCTCATTCATACTTAACGAGATGTGGCTGTAGAGTACGTACTCTTTTAGCGCTCGTTAAGTAGCCTAAGTACTTATTGAAAAAGTACCTACTGACTGAGTATGCGATTTCGAACGCAGCTTCTGTCTGCTCACAGTTAGTAGCCAATCAGTGCAAATATAACCTAAGTGCTGTAGCGTAATTTGTCAAATATTCCGCCCCCTCCTCACGCGCCTTCTTTTTAAACGTGATTTTTCTTCAATGAGGGATTTCATCGTTTCATTCAAACGATGATAGTGGTAGACGTAGAGGGTGTGTGATTACTTTTTTTCCTATATATAAGGTATAAGCTATAAGGTAGCCTAATTTTTTATTTTTACAATGTTTTTGTAATGTATTAATTATCACGGGCTGTAATAATAATAAAAAAACAAGTAGGTCTATACTAATACTAAGAGTATATTTGGTTCGAATAGCCAATATTTTATTAGGCTATAAATACGTGGCTGTTGCAGCTCCCCTTTGAAGCTCTTGTGCTTTTCTCCTTTTCCATCTCTCCAATCCTATTCTGCTCACAGGTGATTGGAGATGAGTTTTGTTCCTGCTTTGTTGCAGTTTGCTGATTTTTGTCAAATAACTTCTGTTTTTGCTTTTCAGATAAAAGGGTAGTTTCAGTTTAATATGTTGCAGGCTCATTTATTGGTAATAAATAACTGATAATAAATAATATTGATCATAATAAATTGTCAAAAAATATTGGGCTTGTTTTGGGCTTGTTTTTGAAGCAGTGGTTGCTTATTTGTCTTGCTAGAGTTGGCAACAGTGTTTGTGGCTTGGTCTTAGTGACTTATGAGTCCTCTTCACTACTCCTAACGTTTCACAGATTTAGCAGCTAGTTTTAGCGCTAAAATCCTTTGTGAAATACTTTTAGATAAAAAATGTAGGAGTCCTAAATTTAGGACTGACACGCCCATTATTTTAAAGATTTTCTCCTAAATCGGCGAGTTACAAGCTACTTTTAGCCTTAAGATGTTTTGTGAATACGGGCCCAGATCAGCAGCACATCCTGGAAAAAGTGTTTGTGAAGTGAACAGGAAGCATATAAATGAATCTTGAGTGTGAATAGTGTCTTATTAAAGGGGTCATATGATGCGATTAAAATTTTTCCTTTCTCTTTGGAGTGTTACAAGCTCTTGGTGCAT
>NW_015557579.1:4496-6677 GCF_001515605.1 Sinocyclocheilus anshuiensis | reverse complement strand
CACACCTCGCTTTTTTAGAACGATGAGCTTTGTAAAAATCGACGTGTTTCAGAAAGGCGGGGCATAGAGGAGAAACAATAATGTACAGTATGTGGAAAAAAAATTTTTTTTTTACCTTAAAACACATTTCATTACACCAAATACACAAAATAATGTTCTTTTTAGCAGTATCATATGACCCCTTTAAGTTTTGAGAAGTTTAGAAGAAAGTATTCTGTGACTGTGGGAGTTACTAGTAGACGACTTCGTGTTCCACTGCAACCTACTGACACAGATGAGAACTGCAGTTTTAAACTAAAAGTGTGTCTAGACTCTAGCAGTTTTTCTATCATTGCCACATACTGTGATTCTCTTGCACAGAAATACACAGCTGAGTCCTGAGTCTTCTGTGAGTCCAGACAGTTTCAGATACACCATGTTTTTTTAATTGTCTCTAGTAATTTCTATTCGTCCCTCAAAACTTTTAGCATAGTCTTGTCCTTGTCCATTACTCCAAACACGGCCCATCCACACCAGTGCTTTTCCAGGTTGCTGTCTGACCCAGTGCATGTCGTAGCTTCCGAAAGTAAATCCTGATCCTCTACAGGAAAGACTCAGAGCTTCTCCAGGCTTTACCTCTGCTACAGAAGAAATGGACTCCAAATTCTGACCTTTCACTCCTATTGAAAAATAAAATAGAAATAAGAGCATAACAACCAGAGAGATGACGAGATCATGGTTTGAGACGAGTGAGAACAAGCTGCTTCTTTTCATTTTAATACTCAAATAAAGAGGAGGAGGGACAATATTTCCATACAATACTGCATATGCAACCCAGTAAATGAGTATCTACATATCATATTCTTTCAAAAGATAGCATTGACAGAGATGGATCTGTGACATTAACAATAGAACACATTTAATTCAACTTAATATTTGTTTTTTCTTATATATTCACTTAAGGTCATTCATGGCATATGTATCAGCAATCATGGTATTTAAATAGCTTATATTCTAGGTAAATATAGGTAAATATGGGCCAGTATATCATCCATTAGGATAAGATGTCTTGCATCCATTAGGATAAGATGGTCTGTTTCTTTAGCTCAGAGTTGTACTTTGCTGCAGCGCCATCTGTTGTTGTTATTGTTTTAATCTAATTTTCCTCCCTGGCATGTTTTTGTACAGCTCAGTGCTTTTTCTGCATCATTGTGTGTATCCTGCACAGTAATATAGAGCTGTATCTTCTGTTGTCAGACCGGAGAGTTTCAGATACACCATGCTGTTTGAATTATCTCTAGTGATCTCTATTCGTCCCTCTACACTTTTAGCATACACTGTTTTACTGGCATCATACCAGATAACCCCCATCCAGATGAATGTTTGTCCTGCTGGCTGTCTGATCCAGTGCATGCCGTACTGTCCAAAATCAAATCCAGATCCTTTACACGAGAGATTCAAAGTTTCTCCAGGCTTTTTGGTGACAGGACTTGATGGGATGGACTCCAGGCTCTGACTGTTAACACCTAAAACAAAAAATTATAATGGCCTGTCAGCATTATCATATACAGTACATCTATTAATCTATTAATGAAATCTGAAGCCAGAATTAAATATTATTACACAGACAAATAGATTGTCTAAACATACTAGTAAAGCACATCAGGAGAAAAAATAAGAATGAAATGTCTGCCATTTCAAATGATGCAGGAAGGTCAACTGCTACAATGTCATTGAACACTGCTGGTACAAATACTGTTTGTAATATCATTTACATTTGGGTGGAGCTTTAAAATTTATAAAATATGCCACTGTTGGTGAGATAAGTATAGAATCTCCTTCTTTCATGATATTAAATTACCATAATATGTTGTTTGTCATTTAATTTACATTTAAATTGTATTTATTTATTTTTTTTACATGATATCAGTCTGTATTTTTTAATCTCTTCAAACATACTTGAAGAAGAATGTCACAAGTTCTATATTTCTATTTCAGTAGTTCTGGGACTTTCTCAAATCTGTGAATTACTGTTCTTTGACCTCTTCAGTCATTTTCATGTACTATTTAATGTTTATACATTCATTACATCCGTTATGTATTGTTTATTATTATTATTTATTATTATTGTGATGCTCATGAAGCAATATTGTGTTTCTGGCTACTGTTAAATAACAAGATGACCTATAAATCTTATCTTCC
>NW_015557579.1:350-1492 GCF_001515605.1 Sinocyclocheilus anshuiensis | reverse complement strand
TCCCTTGAAAGGGAATGTCTCAGGTTACTTATGTAACCATGGTTCCCTGAGTAGGGAACGAGACACTGTGTCCTTTAGGCTTCCTGCCATGCTTCGAATGCAAGCTTCAGACGAAGAAGTGAATGACATGTTCTCCCGGCGCCTATTTATACTAATAGTCGCACCAGTAGTGACGTCATGGGCTGTGGCCGGCCAACGTGTTGTTGGTGTTTTTTCAATGTATGCTTCAGACACGGGTCACGACGAGGCGTTCCCCATAGCGACCCCTAGAGGACGCAGTGTCTCGTTCCCTACTCAGAGAACCATGGTTACATAAGTAACCTGAGACGTTTTTCACTATATGTGTGTCTCCATTGCAGCAAACTCTTCTAATCCACTCCAGTCCTCCAGAAGCTTGTCGTATCCAGTTTGTGCAGTAGCCACAGCTAGACAGTGAATAGCCTGAGACTTTACAGGAGAGACTCAAAGGTTGGCCAGGCTTTAGTTCTTTAGAGTCTGGCTGAATGAGTTCAATACTGTAGACACCTGGAGAAAGAAGCATATGAGTTCAAAACAATGTTAAGTATGAAAATCAATAGCAGCATTGTAGTATTTCCTGATAACATACTTGGTGTTGCAGAAAAGAGCAGCAACAGAATCCACACAGTCATGATGTTTAATGTTTGCTCTTAACTGTGCACTAAATATGCAGCATAATTAGCCTGTGCATGTGCACATCCATAAATAAGGAGGAGTCATGAAAGATTTGCATCATGGAAATCCTCTCTCTTCACAAACAAAAGCATGTACTCTGATTTGATCTTTTGCTTCATGCATTTATATTCATCCCTGCAAACAACTGCAGCATATTTCATAAAGAAAACTGCACTGCACAGACAAAGGCTACATGTTGTTTGAGAGCTAATTTGAGTTCTGCCTATAATTTCCTGCTATTACCACTATAATATGCTTATCTAGAAATTATACATACACCACAGATGTGAGGTTATGTATGAGGTTTACATATTTAGCCTTTTTTGTCTTTATGTAGGACAAGTATAAAAACAAGCACACAATGTTTTACCACATTATAGGAGCATGACATACTTTTCCATAATGCTGATTTAATGTCAGTAAGGGTCTAATGAAGGGTTTACAGCAGT
>NW_015557579.1:0-165 GCF_001515605.1 Sinocyclocheilus anshuiensis | reverse complement strand
GCACTGCTTCCAGCAGTGTATGTTTATATTAGAGCTTTTATCCAATCATATTTCAGCAATCGTGTTGCCAGGGTCAACGAAATCTGCCTTAAGGCCTTCAGAATCAATGGCAATGAAACGGTTGCTTTAACCAATCAGATTTCGAGTTGGCAGCACCAGGGCCAT
>NW_015557578.1:294-843 GCF_001515605.1 Sinocyclocheilus anshuiensis | reverse complement strand
GAAGGAGGCTTTTCTTGCATTGGCCGGGAATCGGTCCCTGGTCTCGCGCATGGCAGGTGAGAATTGTATCACTGAACCACCAATGCTTTACTGGCTGGAGGAGATGCGCAAGGTAGGAAATGCATCTGGAGCTCCCTCAAATAAGAAGCTCACACACCTTACTTAAAGGGAGGCTTTTCTTGCATTGGCCGTGAATCAGACCCGGGTCTCCCGCATGGCAGGCGAGAATTCTACCACTGAACCACCAATGCTTGACTGGCTCAAACAGATGCGCAAGGTAGGAAATGCATCTGGAGCTCCCTCAAATAAGACTCTCACACACCTTAGTTAAAAGAAGGCTTTCCTTGCATTGGGCAGGAATCAGATCCAGGTCTCCTGCATGCCAGGCAAGAATTCTACCATTGAACCACAAACGCTTGATTTTCTCAAGCAGATGCACAAGGTAGGAAATGCATCTGGAGCTCCCTCAAATAAGAATCTCACACACCTTAGTTAAAAGGAGGCTTTTCTTGTATTGGCCGGTAATCGGACCCGGGTCTCCCGCGTGTC
>NW_015557578.1:0-105 GCF_001515605.1 Sinocyclocheilus anshuiensis | reverse complement strand
CCCAGACAGGCGAGAATTCTACCACTGAACCACCAATGCTTGACTCGCTCAAACAGATGTGCAAGGAAGGAAATGCATCTGGAGCTCCCTCAAATAAGAATCTCA
>NW_015557577.1:8766-8911 GCF_001515605.1 Sinocyclocheilus anshuiensis | reverse complement strand
CATTATTTAGCCACTCAATTGAAGTGGAATGGCACAAACCAAAAGAGACTTAATCAGAATCTGTTGTTTCATTATAGGCCAGGGATCCTCAAATCTGGCTCACGAGATCCACTTTCCTGCAGAGTTTAGTTCTAACCTTAATCAA
>NW_015557577.1:7710-8729 GCF_001515605.1 Sinocyclocheilus anshuiensis | reverse complement strand
TAATCAATGTCTTCAGGATCATTAGAAAATCACAGGTGGGTGAGTTTGATCAAAGTTGGAGCTAAACTCTGCAGGAAAGTGTATCTCACGAGCCATATTTGAGGTGTAACAGACACGAGCCTATTAATAGGAATTTTGTGGGCAGTTTTCTTCCTTACCACTAGGGGTGCTAGGGTGTTTTAGGTTTCCTTAAGTAAAGCCATGTGGGTAGAGGGAGTTAGCAATAACAAGCAGCAGTAGCCAGTGTTGCCAACCTAGTAATTTTGTTGCTAAATTTAGCAACTTTTCACATTATCCTAGCAACTTTTTCTTCCAAAAGCACCTAGCAACAAATTTAGCTATTTTTAAAATTTATTTGGCAACATTTAGCAACTTTTGATAAGTGACTCAAACGATAAAAAAGGCACACATTTCCCATCTAAATTACACAAAAAGGGGAAACCAAAGGTGCCTAGCAGTACACACATCACATGAATTAAGTTAGCTGCTATTTGCAATTGTTTAATTTAATAATAATAATTGAATATTTGAATAATTGTTCGTTTATGATACACCTTGTTAGTAGCTTGTACCTGTGATTGTTGATCAGTTAGGCTACACTGTAAGAAAAATATCTAGAAAAATGGAAAAGGTACTAGTTATTTTCCAGGACATTATCCATTATCCATTATTCATGATCCATTGTAACCCTGTAACCCGAAAACACAAAATGCTATGCGTAATTTGAAATGCAGGTAAAAAAAAAAAACTGAAAAATCAATATGGAAAATTCCTTCATATTAACATAGATTGTGCCCTATTTTTATACTAACTGCTAATACACTGCTTAAAACTATAATTGTTCAGAATGTGTAGTTTTACTAGTTTACTAGCTAATAAAAAAAACTTGTAATCGTTCAAAAATATGTGTGTTCAATAATTCAATGTTGTATATAAAAAAATGTTATTTATATTTTAACATTATATTATGCATTTATATTATTTTACGAACAAATCTAAATTAACATAAAAAAATATAT
>NW_015557577.1:2029-3986 GCF_001515605.1 Sinocyclocheilus anshuiensis | reverse complement strand
GGTAACAACTCTTTCAGTAATTTAGTGGGTACAGGATCTAACAGGCATGTTGTTGGTTTAGATGCAGTGATAAGTTTATTTAGCTCTTCCTGTCCTATAGTTGTAAAGCACTGCAGTTTATCTTTTATCAGTTTATATCTATTCTGTGGTATCCACTTTTTTTGACTGAAATTATATTACAGCAACCAAAGACTTCAACGATGGCTTTTTGTCTGATGCTGTTTCACCCAATGCCTAATTGTAGGCTACAAGACCTGACACTTGACACTTTTTTTCTGAAAGCCTTTCAGTCAGAGGCGCAATAACATTTAGTCCAGTGGCTGAAGCCTTTTAGTCTGAGGTACAATGCCTTTTTGTCATATAACTGAGGTCTGAGGATGTCCTAAATTGTGCACAGTGTCACTGTCTTGCGAATCGTGCCAAGAATACACTTGTAACACAATTACTGTATCAGGAGGCAGGATTATGTCAGTGTAATGAGTTTGTGGGCGACAAATGGAGAAGACAGAGATATGAATGAAAAATGTGAAAAAATCCCTATTTTAACTTTTTGCTAGCAGATTTTAGAAGGTTAGAACAGAGAGGCAATAGTTTTGCTTTGTAAAACATAGGCCTATAATAATATTTTAAAACTAGAAAGCATTATGGTTCATTTTTATGCTAAATAAAACATGTTAAATCTTTACTTTAACCATAATTTTTGTGTACATTGAATATAACTGAAACTCGATCAGAAATACTGTAGATTTTAGTGCAAAGCTGTGTATTTGTGTGCTGAGTGCTAGTGTGGTTTTTGATTAAGGCAGCAACTGCTCTGTGTCACTGTGACTCTCTGGCGCAGTAATACACAGCTGTGTCCTCAGTCTGCATATTCTGTCCTTGCAGAGTCACTGTGTTGCTGGAAGACTCTCTGGTAACTTGAAATCTACTTTTCAGTTTATCACTGTAATATGAGTTACCGCTACCACACATCCTTCCAACCCATTCCAGGGCTTTTCCTCCAGGCTGCCGAATGAAGTGAGTGCAGTAGCTGCTGTCAGTCACTGAATATCCAGAGATTTTACAGGACAGAGTCAAAACCTGACCAGGACTTAAGACAAGAGAATCAGTCTGAGTCAGTTCAACACAGTCGACACCTGAGGGGGAAAATATGACCAGAAATGTTAGAGATATGACAACATTATATATAACCATGAGTGTTTTTAATATGAAGTATCTCTATTGAAGCTATAAAGACTTACGAGAAGCAGCTGCCAGCAGCAGCAACAACCAGAGAGATGAATAGATCATGGTTTGAGACGAGTGAGAACAAGCTGCTTCTTTTCATCTTAATACTCAAATAACAAGGAGTAGGAGGAGGAATATTTGCATAATTCATTACATCCAATTACTATCATGATGCTTATGCAATATTTTATGTACAGCAAAATGTGAATGTTGAATTTTTATTAGTTTCTTTATTTTTATTAGTTTGTTTTGTTTTGGTGCAAATTATATTTGTTGATTATTATGCATTTACTTACATTTATTTCAGGCAGGACCACTTTGGCAAGTTACTTGAGTTTATTGAAACACAATTTATCTTTGGCGGTATGGTTCCTTATGGGGGTTCTTTGCTCCAGAATAAATTGAACATACAAGAGCTTTAACATTAACCCCCCGGAACCATCAGCTTGGAAATACATAACAATTACGACCTTAGTAAAGTCTTTAAAAGCGAACGGTGGTAATCGTGTATATGTGCAGTGGAACGTCTATACTGTAGCTTGGTTATGAGGATGAGTGTCTCTCAGCAGTGAGGTCCATGGCAGCTGGGACTTGGAAGCCTTAGTGATCTGAAACAAAAGAAGACGACAACCAGAAGGTGCACAGTAATATGCTTATGCTTATAATGGGGAGGGAGGTAGGGTTGCGAGCAGTTTGAGCATACTTACCGAGCAGTAATGCCACGTATATA
>NW_015557577.1:0-255 GCF_001515605.1 Sinocyclocheilus anshuiensis | reverse complement strand
TCTGTCAATCAACGTATACAGGAAGAACCAGCCGAAGAACAGCAGAGTCGTGGTAGAAAGTTCGGAGATGGTATTAAAGAAGCTCAGTTTAAATGTATTGTATGAATTGCCCTTACTATGGAATAAAAAATACGGAGTGTATATTTACATTTAGCTAAAAGTGGCTGAAAAACATCATCTCCAGTGGTGCAGATGGATAAGCGTGTATTGTTGGCTTTTTGTCGCGATCGACCCGGGTTCGATCCCGCCTTTTGC
>NW_015557576.1:0-474 GCF_001515605.1 Sinocyclocheilus anshuiensis | reverse complement strand
TTTCAATCTGGTCTCCGACAGTATCACAGCACAGAGACAGTGCTCGTTAAGTTAATAAATGATATTAGCTTAAATTCTGATTCTGGCAAAATATCAGTGCTGATACTACTAGATCTCAGTGATGCATTTGACACTGTCGATCATAACATACTTCTAGAGAGACTGGAAAATGGGGTTGGGCTTTCTGGGACGGTACTCAAATGGTTCAGGTCATACTTAGAAGGGAGAGGTTATTATGTGAGTATAGGAGAGCATAAGTCTAAGTGGACGTCCATGACATGCGTCATGCGGAGCCCCAAAAGACTCAATTCTTGTTTAGCCTGTATATGCTCCCACTAAGTCAAATAATGAGAAATAACCAAATTGCCTTTCACAGCTTTGCAGATGTTACCCAGGTTTACCTAGCCTTATCACTAAATGACTACAGCACCATTGACTCCCTATGCCGATGCATTGATGAAATTAACAGTTTGG
>NW_015557575.1:331-599 GCF_001515605.1 Sinocyclocheilus anshuiensis | reverse complement strand
TGAGGGGGCAAACATCCAGCTCTCAATCGAGAGGGAGCTCGACCTTCAGCATGTTCCAGTGGTGGAACAGCTAGCAGTTATTTAGCTGAGGGAGCAATACCCCTAGTTCTTAAACGAGAGGAGGCTCGACCTGCAGCATGTTCCAAAGCTGGGACAGCTAGCAATAATTTACTTAGCTGTCGGGGCAACACACCCAGCTCTCAGTCGAGAAGGGGGCTCGACCTACAGCATGTTCCAATGCTGGAACGGCTAGCAGTAGTTTACCTTA
>NW_015557575.1:0-150 GCF_001515605.1 Sinocyclocheilus anshuiensis | reverse complement strand
CTGCTGGTTCCAGGTGCTCTGGAGAAACAGAGAACTCAACTTCTCATGTGAGAGGGGAACTCCGACTTCAGAGGAATAGCATGCTCATTCCAGGTAACCCTTTGGTAAAAGGGGAGCACTGCTCAACACTACCACGAGGACAGCCCATGG
>NW_015557574.1:666-827 GCF_001515605.1 Sinocyclocheilus anshuiensis | reverse complement strand
TTGTAAATAATTTTCTGTAATACATGTTTTTTGAAAAATCAAAAATCTCTCTCTCTCACACACAAATTCTCTCTCTCTCTCTCTCTCTCTCAATCTATCTATCTATCTATCTATCTATCTATCTATCTATCTATCTATCTATCTCTCTCTCTCTCTCTCTC
>NW_015557574.1:0-104 GCF_001515605.1 Sinocyclocheilus anshuiensis | reverse complement strand
CTCTCACACACACACACGCTCTCTCACACACACACACACACACACGCTCTCTCACACAAACACACGCTCTCTCTCTCACACACACACACACACACACACACACA
>NW_015557573.1:0-527 GCF_001515605.1 Sinocyclocheilus anshuiensis | reverse complement strand
AGAACCAGTCTCTCGAGCGAATTTGCGCGAGGATCTGTTTCAGTGCATTAACGACCTCCGACCTCCTTATGAGGGTACGATTCAGGTGTCTGAGATCGAGGATGGGCCGGAGGCCACCATCTCTTTTGGGGATGAGGAAGTAACGGCTGTAAAGGCCTGACTCGCTCTGGGCTGGAGGAACCCTTTCCACGGCTCCTTTTGCCAGCAAATTCATCACCTCTGAGCGCAGGACATGGGCGTCCTTGCTTTCTACTGAGGTGGGGACCACGCCGCTGAAGCGCGGGGGTCTTCAAGCGAATTGGAGTGAATATCCTGGTTTTATTATCCCCTAACCCACTTTGACACTCTGGGGATGGCATGCCAGGCCTCGGCCCATGTGGCTAGGGGTTGGATTAGGACACCCCGGGGATGGCCTGCCAGGCCTCGGCCCGCGTGACGAGGGGTTGAATTAACTCGGGTGACTGGCCCCATGGGGGCAGAAAACGTACGAGTGATGGAAGAGGAAGTTTGCTCTCTTTTTGAAAATG
>NW_015557572.1:0-1115 GCF_001515605.1 Sinocyclocheilus anshuiensis | reverse complement strand
GTCATAAAACATACAGGAAACAAAAAAAGAAGTTTGACTTGCAATCGGCATCATACTTGGGATAATAACATGCAAGGGTTGTTCTGTAAGGGTCTTCTATAGGTTATGGCTGATCAGGAAGGTATATGTTCCACAGAGGCCTCTGTGAAATTAAGCAGCTCATCTATCAAGTCTTGTGAGAGCAGGTCTTGTGAGATCCTCACTATCTTCACTAAGGAGAGTCAAACCGAGGAGTAAAGAAGATTTTTCCTCTGCTTCTCCCTGCTGTAAGCAGCAAACAAACCAAAGACAAGGTTATCGTAGAGCACTAGGGTTTCCATAGTAGCTTCCATACCATTTAGTGCCTGCCGTCTCTCAGGTTTTTCCATTTATCCTGGAGGAATGAGGATTAGCAGCTTTGCTGCTAGCAAAATAATACTATACAAAATATTTTGATAGCTCAATGCGGCACAAAAACCACAGCTAGGGGAACACAACTGTCCAAACTCCTCTTTGGATCGTTTTCCAAGGGAAATGTTGAAAGATACTGACATTGATTAGTGGCCCTGACCTTAACGGCAAACAAACACATAGTGAGGGCACAAATCTCACCCAGCCCACGCTTAGTCGTACATATTTAAACAGTTTGGCCTGGTTTATCTCCCCCAGATCCACACACACTGTTTGATTGCTACTACGAACTAAAAGGCCCATTATTGCTGCATGTAAGCATCTGTTATAAATTGTGATGCTTTTACATTTGATAAATTGTTAAAGGTGACATATTGTTGCCTTCTATTGGTGGCTTGTTAAAATCACTAAATCTTAAAGGTGACATATCATGAAAATCTGACTTTTCCAGGTTTTAAGTACTATAATCAGGTCCCCGGTGCATCTACCAACCAAGGAAACGTGAAAAAGATTAACCCAGTCACTTTGCTTTGGTAAGCCCTTTTCTGCAAGCATCTGAAAAAAACGAGCGAGTCTGATTTCACTCCCCAAGTGACATTGCAAAGGGATCTCATTATAATATTACCGCCCCTTAAACTGTAAGTTTACACCCACGGCGCCGTCATTTTGATTTCGCAAGTGACAAAGGTGTACCAGTTCTAATGCCATGGCGAAAGTTTGAGCAA
>NW_015557571.1:0-1357 GCF_001515605.1 Sinocyclocheilus anshuiensis | reverse complement strand
ATATTGCCTATGTACCAACATATAATGTACACTCTCGTTTAGATCGTCAGAAGACGAATTCATAGATATTAAACATGGTAGGATTACATATAGTTACAATATAAAAGACAATATACATGGACAGTAACAACATACACAATGACCTGAAGGATATGTGTGTTCATTCAAAGAAAGGTTTTCCTATGAATTAATTAGAGAAGAGTCCATTTTTACTGTGCATTGTTTCTTTTCCTATGGAAAATGTAGTGAGTTTCTCTACCCACATTCCTTTGGGCAATAAAACCAGTGATATCAGCATTGGTTGCCATGGAATCAGAGGCCTGTTCATTCGCAGACATCCCAGCATGTTTATTGGGTGAGGGGTTTGTGATTATTTCTTAATCTAATGAATAATTGATTTGATAAATCAAATGAGAAATGGTGTGTCTGATTGGTCCAGACGCTACATCATGATTATAAAACTCCTAACACAATAAAACTCCTAACACATTCAAATCGGTCTTTCTGCATTGCAAATAACATTTCATTTCACATGTTAGAAACATATTTCAAGTGGACAAGCTTTAATCTTAACATTGCATAATCCAACTTTCTCTTACAGAGAAAGAAGGTTTTTAGCATTTGTGGGCTTCCATTCTCTTCACTTGCTTAGGTGCACTAACATAGTGTTTCTATTCACAGAAGCACTAAACTAAGCTTATTTTTTTTAGAACCTCTAACATAACTTCATGAGTATAAAACTCCTAACACATTAAAATCTGTCTTTATGCATTGCAAATAACATTTCATTTCACATGTTAGAAACATCTTTCATGTGGGCAAGCTTTAGTCTAAACATCGCATAATCCAACTTTCTCTTACGGAGAAAGAATGTTTTTAGCATATGTGGGCTTGCATTCTCTTCATTTGTTTAGTTGCTCTAACATAGTGTTTCTAATCACAGAAACTCTAAACTAAGCTTCTTGAGCTTAGAAGCTCTAACATAAGTTCATGAGCATAAAACTCCAAACACATTAAAATCTGTCTTTTGGGCATTGCAAATAACATTTCATTTTTTTATATGGCAAGTTTTGGTCTTAAAATTGCATAAACCAACTTTCTCTAAAAGACAAAGAAGGTTTTCAGCATATGTGGGCCTGCATTCTCTTCATTTGCTTAGTTGCACTAACATAGTGTTTCTAATCACAGAAGCTCTAAACTAAGCTTCTTGTGCTTAGAAGCTCTAATATAACTTCATGAGCATAACATTCCTAACAAATTAAAATCTGTCTTCCTGCATTGCAAATAAAATTTCATTTCACATGTTAGACACATATTTCATGAGGGCAAGTCTTTTCTGCATGGCAAATAACGTTTC
>NW_015557570.1:698-809 GCF_001515605.1 Sinocyclocheilus anshuiensis | reverse complement strand
TGATGACTTTTGTTCTACCCGTTTAAATGATAGAAGTACTTGCGCATTCCAATCTATAAAGACTGTGTCTGTTCCCTGAATAGTGAGGTCAAAATATAAATTTAATGCAGG
>NW_015557570.1:0-143 GCF_001515605.1 Sinocyclocheilus anshuiensis | reverse complement strand
CTGTTGATAAAGCGCTAATTGTCGGAGATTTTAACATTCACGTTGATAATACAAATGATGCATTACGACTTGCGTTTACTGACATAATAAACTCTTTTTGTCAAGCAAAACGTCACCGGGCCCACTCATCGTTTTAATCATAC
>NW_015557569.1:0-1961 GCF_001515605.1 Sinocyclocheilus anshuiensis | reverse complement strand
TAATCTGTAACCTATTACGTTTCCAAAGTAACCTTCCCAACACTGTTTAAATTAAAGATGTTCAGAACTGTGTAATCGCACTGACAGGCAGGTGGTTTGTGAAGGAAAGAGAAAGCAAAGTGTCACCTGCTTGTTTGGGACCTCTTCTGTTTTCTTAGAAATGGGTATGTAAAACTCAAGCAGATCTGAGATCAGTACAAAAGGGTATTTATTAGCAGGATTGGCCAGATAGGATGCTCTCAAAAATTTGTTTTGTCATGATCATGACTTATTTAGTGTGCTCATAAATTTTGTTTTATGTCACATCTCCACTATAAATTCCTATTGTACGAATAGGCTGTAAAATCGTAGAAAATAGGAGAAAATCAAAGCTATTGTTTCCTATAAAGTACTGCGGTAAAGCCAGGGATGAGGCTAGAGTGAGCTGTGAGCAAACCGCTGTGACAGCCCGAGCAGGTGCACTCAGGATGAGAGGCAGAATGGATCCCCCATTGAGAGGGACAAAAAGGGCTTCTCTCTCCACATCTGACCACCGCAGGAAAAGAAAGAATGGCCATGCTGATATACTGACCCCTGGCTGTCTATCTTGCTCTCTTTGACTCACTTTACTCTCTCTCTTTCTTTCTTTCTTTCTTTCTTTCTTTCTTTCTTTCTTTCTTTCTTTCTTTCTTCCTTGAACCGCCATCTGTGGTCATAGTACAGCACAGACTGACAGCCAACTCCATCTCCCCAGGTCTAAAGCAGTCATGAAGGATTAGACCTCAGCTCATGACGGTTTCTGGTTGGTTTAGTCTGCTGGTTAGCAGGTCTGGTGCCAAATTAGTGCACCTCACATCTGTGCCTCAAAGCAGAAGCAGCTATTCTAGCAACTGATCGACTGGACAAAAATTCACAAGGCAGGAGATTGACATAAGGTGACATATCGAAAGTTTTTATTTCAATAACACACACTAGAAAAATGTACATCATCAAGCTAATCTATTTTTTCTTAGATGATCAAAAAATTACAAGTGCCTTTTCTGATATTGTTATGGCCATTTCCTCAACCCTAAAATACACAATGCAATACATAATTCAAAATATGAGTAAAACGCATAACAGAAAATTCTGAGACAGCATGAGTTTAGCTCCAGCCCTAATGAAATTCCCCTGAACCAGATAATCAAAGACTTCCAAGATGGTGTGTTGTAGCTAAACTCTGGAGGAAAGTGGCCTTCCAGGAGGAGAATTTAACTCCCCTGTCTAGGATAGTGTGCTATAGTGAATTGCTGCAATCAGTGGCGGCTCCAGGATTTTTTTGTTGGGGGTGCTAAGGAGGGGCTTAACAGTTCAGAGGGGGTGCTAAAAAACGAATTAAATTGAGGGAAAGTAATGAACGTCTATAAGCTTCAGCTATCTAAATAGCATGTCACAAGGCAGGAGATTGACATAAGGTGACATATCGAAAGTTTTTATTTCAATAACACACACTAGAAAAATGTACATCATCAAGCTAATCTATTTTTTCTTAGATGATCAAAAAATTACAAGTGCCTTTTCTGATATTGTTATGGCCATTTCCTCAACCCTAAAATACACAATGCAATACAAAACAAAAAAAAACAAAAAAACAAAAAAAAAAACAGGAACATCATTAGGAAATCCTTGGGTTTGGGCTGTGCCAGGGCTAAGCAAGTTTCTACAGCCCGTCGAGCCCCGCCCTAGCGCCGCCACTGGCTGCAATGAAGTCCTGTAGTAAATGAATCAGGTTGGAAAACATTAAGGATAAATAAATACATACATAAATAAAGGTGTATTATATTGAAAAATGAAATATACTAATTAACATAAAACTACACCTACATTTAATAGTTATATGCATTTCTTAAGATTTAATTCCATTTTAATTCTACTCAGATTCAAATTAGAATTACAACCTGCATTCTGTTTGCTACCCCAATTCAAATTCTTCTTCTGATTAT
>NW_015557568.1:18030-18222 GCF_001515605.1 Sinocyclocheilus anshuiensis | reverse complement strand
ATCTATCATATGTTGCTGCCTCCATTACTGTGCTATACATTACATATTAATAGCCTTATAGGACAGAACAAAAAATTATATAAGTTATCTTTCATTGCACAAAGTATTATATAATATGAAAAGCTCCAATACAGAGCGGCACAAAGCGCTTATGAGCATCCCGTGCGCAGAATGATGCGCTTGAAGCAACAC
>NW_015557568.1:13112-15427 GCF_001515605.1 Sinocyclocheilus anshuiensis | reverse complement strand
ATATAATAATCTATGACAAAAATACTATTATAAACTAGGTTAGTGGATAATTTAGCAGCAAATTTATTCTAGAAAAATCATGAGTGCACAATTGAATAAAATCTAAATATTTAGTGAAATACCATTATTTAGTGGTGAAAAAATAAAAGTGAATAAGTGTAGGACTAAATCTTGTAAAATGTTACACATTGCTCTCTGAATTGTTGTAAACTACATTAATGAAAACAAGTAAATGTATTTATATATAAATATAAACTATAAAATTAAAAGACATTTCTTTTAAATGTAGCACAGTAATGAAAGCAGCAACATATGATAGATAGGAGTCCTATCTATCATATGTTGCTGCCTCCATTACTGTGCTATACATTACATATTAATAGCCTTATAGGACAGAACAAAAAATGCTATAAGTTATCTTTCATTGCACAAAGTATTATATAATATGAAAAGCTCCAATACAGAGCGGCACAAAGCGCTTATGAGCATCCCGTGCGCAGAACTTGAAGCCTGAAGCCAGTGTTGCCAACTTAGCAATTTTGTTGCTAGATTTAGCAACTTTTCAGATTACACTTTTTCTTATCTAAATTAGACAAAAAGAGGAAACCAAAGATGCCTAGCAGTGCACACATCACGTGAATTAAGTTAACTGCTATTTGCAATTGTTCAACAATAATTCAACGGATCTGCATGCTTTCCAATTGTTCTCGTGCTGGTGCTTTGATGTCAAAGACTGATCGATCTGCGCAGCGCTGCTTCAAGATGAACACACCTATTGTGATACACCTTGTTAGTAGCTGTGATTGTTGATCAGTTAGTACACTGTAAGAACAATAGAAAGGGTACTAGTAATTTTCCAGGACATTATCCGTCATCCATTATCCGTTGCAACTCTGTAATTCTGTAACCCCAAAAAAAAAACACAAAATACAATGCACAATTTAAAATGCAGGTACAAAAAACCTGTGAAAAATCAATAAGGAAAATTCCTTCATATAAACATAGTAGACTATTTTTACAGACTTTTCTTAGAGTGTAGCATTCAAACTAACTACAAATACACTGCTTAAAAGTATAATTGTTCATAGTGTGTAGTCTTACAAGTTTACTAGCTAATAAAAAAATACTTAAATTGTAATTGTTCAAAAATGTGTAAGTTTTCAATAATTCAATGTTGTATTTAAAAATACAGTTATTTATATTTTCATATTATTTTATAATGCATTTATATTATTTTACGAACAGTTTAACAAATCAAAATTAACATATACAAAATATATTTTTTGCTGAGATTTGATGCAGCGACAATTTTGCGTCGTGATTACGTGATGATGTCATCGCGCAATGACATCACAACGTCATTTAGCAACTTTTAGCAACAAATCGACCTTCCTTTAGCAACTTCCCAAGAAAATTAGTTGGCAACACTGATAAAATATAAAATAATGCTAATTTAAATTATTCAAACGTTTACTTGCATTTGATAAGAAGCTGCATGGGCGAAAATGACATGTAAACAATTTTAAGGCTATTTTGGCTATGCTCATCGCTGGTCTGGTTACTGGTAGGGGGGTATAGCCGAGCCGTTAAAATTAGACCACAGATTGCCTCGATTTCGCTGGGTGGGTTAAAAGCAGACTACACGTAGCCCGTCTAATTTAGAGCTAAATCGTGGCTACATATAGACCATGTCATGAAATGACACTTATCTTTGTAGATATTATTGACACTGCGAACATGATGGGATATTAACCATCTCATGCGCTGTCTGGCCAAAAACTACAGTGAATCAGGTTTGACTATAAGTGGGCTACAGATAGCTGCTCTGACTACGAGCTAAATCGTGGCTACGCACAGGCTACGTATTGAGCATGTCAAAGAGATGAAACCAAACACCTTGTAAACGTTGTTGACTTTGCTTACATGATGGAATATCATACATCTCACAAGTTATTTTGCCAAAAAACGACATGAAACCAAATTAAATGTTATTTGGGCTAGATGTGGGTTACACATAGCCGGACTATATCGGGTCTATACTTCACCGAGACGTTGAAATGACGGCTATTGCTTGCTGGGTCCAATCCTTACGACTCCTCTGTTGTATTGCGTCAATGGAGTGGTACGTCAATTTTCCTCGGTTTTTGTCCATTTAATTCATAATTAATGATATTATGCATTGCAATGAGGTTGATCTCATTTGTGCCCCCCTGAAAAAATTAAATGCCCGTCCGTGAATTTGTGTCGGGAAAGTTACTTTTAAAAGTAATGCATTACAATATTGCGTTACTCCATAAAAAAGTAACTAATTACGG
>NW_015557568.1:12461-13102 GCF_001515605.1 Sinocyclocheilus anshuiensis | reverse complement strand
TGAACACAGCAAACTCTATGTGCTATTGTGCACATACAGAGGAAACATGCTACTTTACATTACAACATTAATTTAAAACAAGGCCAGCAATACACTAGGAGCCTGATGGGAGGAGAATTTAGTATCAAGTTTATCTGAAAGTGAAAGTGACGTGGAGTTGATGAATGAATGAGTTTCTCATGTACAAACTGATCAGGTTGTGGGCCAAATTGGAGGACACATGGAAATGTTTGTTTACTCTTCATCAAACCCACAGTACAAAAGAATAATGTAAAATACCTCTAAACCTCGATATTATTATTTGTGACATTAAAATACAATATATAAAACAAACAATAATCTCTTAAACATTTTTCTAATTTCATTTAACATTTTCATTTCATTGACAATATTATTAAACATGGGCCTTTACTTTCATTAAAAAGGCTAATTATTTATATATAATAATAATATTATTATATTATTATATAATAATAATTTAATTATTAATTATTATTCTGCTATTGCAAACTCATTTTTGTAAATCATTCTTGAGATGTGGGACAAAATAGAGTGCAAAATTGAACAAAATAAAACCTTGTACTCAGACAAATTAAACTACATTTATGTATCGTATATGTACTGTCACGAATTCGGTCAAT
>NW_015557568.1:7704-9845 GCF_001515605.1 Sinocyclocheilus anshuiensis | reverse complement strand
GCATGGGTCAGTTTTAACTGATCAGGTTGTGGGTCAGTTTAGAGGACACACGTGAAGATGTTTGTTTTTAGTACACTTCACCAAAGCCACACTAGAAAAGAATCAAAGAATCATGTAAAATCTGTCAACCTTGAGATTATTATTTGTGACATTAGAATACAACATATGAATATAATAATGTATAAAACTAAATTGAACAACAATCTCTTAATTTTTTTTCTAATTTAACATTTTAATTTCGTTGACAATTGTATTAAGCATGGACTTTAGTTTCATTAAAAAGGGTTAAATGTAAACTATTAATTTAAATTATAGACAAGCGCAAACTGGGTGCTTAATGCAAATGTAATTGGCCACATTTACAAAATCAGGTGATTATGTTCGCCAATCTATACAAAAGTCTCTTTATGAACAGAGACAAAAGAATGAGGTTAATCGATCAGTTTTAGTGATCGTGTAGATTTGCAAAGACACTGATTGAAGGTATACCACAAAAAATCATCTGCTTTTGGTTTTATTTATCAAACACAAAACCTCTTTAAGCAAATAGAGTTAGCTAAATCTTATCTAAATGTGATCTAATTTCAATCAGCTTTTTATCTTAAGTTTTTGTGATCTAGACACAACAAAATAGCTGTAAACTTCAGAAAGTAAAAAGAAAATAATATCATGGCCTAGGACTGTTCTTTTCTGATTAGTTAAAAACGCCTAACCCGATGTGAAAATGCCCAAGTGCTTGGCGAAGACACAGTTGTGCGTGTGTGATCTTTCAATATAGGCAGAGATGTAACAATATGTATAAAATGTATTTTATAAAAAGACCATATATATTTTTAGACCCTGCTTCACAGAGGTTCACAGGTTAAGTTTACAATGGTAACAATGTCATAACATTTTGATCTGAACAAAAGAATTACATCTGCCTAATATCAATGCTTGCAGGATTCCTAAACAATTGTAAAACAATAAAATAAATACAGATGTTGAACATTCTCAGAACCTTTCAACTTGGATTTCACAGGTTTTTCAGTTTGTATTTATGTTCCGCGTGGAATCGCCGAGAACTGCACAAAACACCCACCACGAGAGAAAGCTGCAGGCTTAAATAAAAACAACTGCCATGAATCTTGCATGAATTTTTAAACAAAATATTAATATTCAGTTTTTGAGAGTCGATACAGTATCGCCAAACAAAATATTGCGATACATGTATCAATATTTTCTTACACCCCTATTTCTATCAGCAAACACTGAGAATAAAGTGAGATGATCTGCTGATGATCCTGAATGTCTTGTTGAATGAGTGTTGATCGTCTGAGGCTCATCAATATTAACAGAGCTGCTGAAAAGACTCTTTATTTCATGTCAATAGTTCCTTAAAGCTCATTTCATTGGTGTCAACAGACTGAGGAGATGTGTTGGTTACAAATATCTACATGTATTTCTATTTTTTTTATGATTTCAACCAGGGCTCTGAACCGGTTCAAGGAACAAAAACGAAAACCGGAAACGAATGAAATGTTGACAGGAACAGAACCAGAAACAGAAACGAAATCAAATGTTATAGTTCTGAACTGTCTGAATCTGTTGCGTTCAGCTGACCAGCGCCTCGCTGTGCTAATATAGCCAATGTAAAGATGATGTTTTACCACATGAAAGTACAAAGCCTAGCCTATAATAAATAATATTTTAGCATCTGCATACATCACGAATATGTAAACATTTGTATCTGTGCCGCATGAGAGAGGTAGGCATGAGTTTCACCTTAAAGTAATTTGTTTTTGGATTGACGTTTTTATAGCCTAAAAGCATAGCCTTAACTTTAGAGGATTTGTTGTGGAGAGAAAATAATAACTGTGTCTATAATGTTTGTAAACAGTTTGCTTTAGCCTACTGGCATTTTAGCCTACATTATTTCTGAATGTAATAGGGCTAAAAAAAAATGCGACGTGAGCCTATATATGCAACTTCTGTTTTCTTTTTTTTGGCATGATGTAAAAAAAAACGCAATCTCATACAAGTAGCAGTTTTTTAACAATGCAGCAAACATTTTTATGCGCATTTTTTTTATCTTAAAAATACTTTAATGTCTTTAAAGTGTTGATAGATTTTTTTCTTTTGTTTAGTAGCCTACATTTGGC
>NW_015557568.1:3853-6641 GCF_001515605.1 Sinocyclocheilus anshuiensis | reverse complement strand
TACTTTATAATAATAATAATAATAATTATTATTATTATTATAGGCAAAGAAAATTGTTTTTAAAAAATAACGTTATTAACCGGTATTTCTTCTACCCGAATCGGTTTCGGAACGGTAATAATACAGAGGAACGCTGGAACAGAAACGTTAAAATATCAGTTCTGCTGGGAGTGAACCGATTGATTGATTTTTTTATTTATTTTCTTTTTCAAGCCTATTGTGTTTTCATTATTTGCGATCCAAAAGTGAGATATCTCTTGCACTTTAGGGCTGTGTGATTAATCTAATTTTATTTTCAATTTCGAGTTTGGCTTTGAGGCAAAGCAATATATTGGAGAAAATCTGATGTGTGAGTATACTTGATCTACGCATTAGTTCTTAAAGTGACAGCGGCCTAATAAACCTGTAGCCATCCATACCATTAATGATAATAAAGCAACAAAAGAAAAAGAGAAAGTCCAATCTTTGCTCTTGACTGAATACCTTTAGTAGATTATAGAGTAGATCTGCTGAAGTCCAGAATGAGCTCTTTTGTTTTGGAGGTGTTGTTATCAGAGTAGCACAGCTCTAGTTTCTGTCTGTTTAATTTTTCTGTCCAACTTCAAAAATAAAAAAGGGTGCAGTTCTGGGGGGATTTATTGTATTTTTCAATTTATTTGGCTAAGTTTGTCAAAATTGATGTAAAATGAATTTCCTTTAGATGAGGCAGAAGGGTTCGCCAACACAAGCCAGAACAGCCACTGTGTGCCATTATTCTTCTACAGTATTATACAGAACTGACCAGCAACTTCAGAGATTAAGAAATGCTCTAATGATGTGGGATTCAGTTGCAAATTAAAGAAAAGGCATTTGGTGACTTTTGTTAAATAACTGACAAAACATTGACCAAATTAGATTTCTTGATGATTTGATATTTTATATTTGTGATTTTATCATTTCAAAATATGAAGCAAAAGTAAAAATGAATGACTAATAAGCCAATAAGTGCCTGTCTGCTGCCATCTACTGGTTATAGTGGTGATTTGATGTTTTGTTTTGTTTTTTTTAATAATTGTGTTTATTTGGTTATCCCATTAAAAAATAACTTTTAATTTGGATCAGTTTTAGAGCTTTAAAGTGCTGTAAATAGTTGTGTTGTCACCAGTGGTGTAGCGAAAAATCGCAGAGCCCCCTGTGAACCGCATGTCCAAGGCTGATAAATATTTTAAAAAGTACAAAAAAAAATCCTGATGGAGATTTCTAATGTTGCATTAACAGCACATATTCTCTCAGAGACGGTGAGAGCCTAATCTACTTAAATAAATGCTGATAACAGTACATAACTGTCTGAAATTATTCCCTTAATATTTCTCTTGTGACCTGTATAGTAAAAAACACGAGAAGAAACGTATTTCGTGTTAAACAGGTTGTTTTTGAAAATATTCAAAACAGGTTGTTTTTGAATGTGCATGAAATAAAGCTGCTCTTGAAGACCTATAATTCATTGTATAACTTAATAGACCTTTTAAAAAAGATTTTCAATGAGGAGTAAGCTAATAGCCTAATCTTCTATCATCTTCACTGCGCGTCATGCAATGATACATAAATTGTAATTTAATTGGAAATGCTAAATGAAATGCATTTTTAGGGATTTTATAATGAAATAGTTTTTGTTTTCGATTTGAATTATTTCGTTTTAAAGTAATAATTCAAAGCTTTCTATAGATATATTTATCAAGTCAGTGAGGCAAGTATTCGCTGAGTTTCGGTTTATCAGATGCGCTCCTGCTCAAAACCGTAACTGCAGAAAGCATCCTGTTTTTTTCTTTTATTTTATAAAAAGCACAACGTTTTGTTGATATTGTGAGTACACACAAAAAAAGTAGACCCTGAGTGCTGTATTGTTCTTACCTTTATGAGCAAAAATGACTGCATATTTTAATCGGTCCCTGGGGTCCAGCTGACCCGATTTGAATTTTACTTTATTTTTTGAAAGTGTTCCCTTCATCTCAGGGGCATGAAATTCTGTGACTTTTCCTAAATAATCTATCTAAACACACACAATCTGGACTTGATTTGGTTGTTCTAAAGGTGTGTAAAAAAAAAAATCACCGTTAAAGGGACATCATATGATGCGATTTCAAGTTTTCCTTTCTCTTTGGAGTGTTACAAGCTCACGGTGCATAAAGAAGATCTGTAAAGTTGCAAAGACTAAAGTCTCAAATCCAAAGAGATATTCTTTATCAAAGTTAAGAGTCAGCCACGCCTACCGAAAACGGCTCGTTCTAACACGCCCCCACATATCTACCTCACTATGTGGAAATATTAGGAGTACACAAAATAATGATCTTTAAAATAGCATCATATGACCCCTTTAAAGGTCCTTGGGGTCAGATCGACCCCCACATTGAAAATGAATGGGAAAATGTAAAAAAAAAAAAAAAAACTTTTTCATTTGTCAATAAATAAATAAATAAATAAATCCAGTATAAATCTGACAATTTCTACACATCTCATGAACACTTAACAATAATCGTGGAACACACAACACTAGTATACATTATTTATTTAACACACATACTTATTTACATTTCAAATTTGCACATATCATACCTGTACATACAAAATTGTGTATATATATTGTGTTTTTGCTTTTTTTTGTACATTGTCTATTTTGTATATTTGTATATTATTCTTTTTATTATCTGTGTCCTGTCTTGTCACTGTCATTCTGTTGCACTGTGGAGCTTCTGTCACTAAAACAAATTCCTCGTATGTGTAAACATACCTGGCAATAAAGCTCATTCTG
>NW_015557568.1:3378-3656 GCF_001515605.1 Sinocyclocheilus anshuiensis | reverse complement strand
TTACCTCTATCCATTTACATTCACCAGGATCTTAATATTCACATTTAAACATCTTAACAAATGATCCAAAAATGATCAAAACACATATGATACCCCTAAACCACAAAAATATGACTTCATGTTGAAAGTCAACTCCATCATTGGCCAATTTTGAAACCTTATGAAACACACGTGTCCTTAGGGGGGGGGAAAAAAAGAGAAAAAAAACCTTGCTTTAATATGAGATATTACTAAGTCTTGCTTTTAATAAAACAAGCTCTTTTGTATCATTAAAAAAC
>NW_015557568.1:0-2839 GCF_001515605.1 Sinocyclocheilus anshuiensis | reverse complement strand
AAGGGGAAAAGCATGAACTGTTTATGAATTCCATTTTACAGATTAGACAATCAAGACTTCACAATATTGTTATTTCAGCAGCATGAGAAACAAAACGGCTATTCAAACTGGGAATACATAACTTAAAGAAACACAGCGCTCCATGACTTCAGTCTAAAACACAGCATCAGATCTGAAAGTGCTGGATCTGAAGATGATCTACTTACTGTGAATATTATTTGTATGTCTGTGTAAAGCAGATGAATGACTGAAACACTTCCCACAAACAGTGCAGTGATACGGTTTCTCTCCAGTGTGGATCCTCTCGTGTGTTTTCAGATGGGATGGCCAACTGAATCTCTTGTCACAGTGTGAACACTTATAAGGTTTTTCTCCAGAGTGAATCTCAAAGCACATGTACTCTCTCACACCAGTATGCATTTTCTGATGTTTTTAAATCACAGTGTGAACACTTGTACGGTTTCTCTCCAGTGTGACTCCTCTGGTGCTGTTTTAAACACTTTGCTGTAGTAAAAGTCTTTTCACACTCAAAGCACATGTACTCTCTCACACCAGTATGCATTTTCTGATGTACTTTTAAATATTGTAAACATGAAAAACTCTTTCCACACAAATAACATGAATGTGGCTTCTCCTTTGTATGAACTCTCAGGTGTGTCTTCAGCTCTGAAGCTCTCAAAAATGTTTTGCTGCACTGATCACACGTGTGTGGTTTTCTCCAGTGTGGATGTTCATGTGTCCCTTAAGGTGTGAAACTCTTCCCGCACTGATCACAAGTGTATGGTTTCTCTCCAGTATGAACTCTCATGTGAAGATCAAGATGACGTTTGCTTGTCAAACTCTTTCCACACTGAGTGCAGGTGAAAGATTTCTTGGCTCTTCTTTTCTTTAAATCTTTCTGTTTGGTTTGAGAGCAACTCAAAGGTTTTCTCTACTTTTGACATGATTTTTCTCCTCAACTTCACTCAATTCTTCATTCTCCTCATTTTCTTCATTTAATTCTGAAATAAAATAAAAAATGGTTTATTTTCAGTTAGTCATAAAAACAGAGAAATGTGAAAGGAGATAAAAATGCACCCTGATGTAAACATATTGTGGCATTACAGATATTTTCCGTACTGCCCCTTTGTTTACTTTGATTTTCTCTGTCACCGCCCTCCAACTAAAATATGATTGGAGGCAAGGACCAATTAAGAGGAGGAGTATATGTATGTATATAGGGGGAGGTTTAGAGACTGAAAAGGAGTTTGGACCAGAATCCGAGGCAGTCCTTGCAGGTGGATCTTTGTGCGTTTCCGGGGATGGTGGAGAGGAGGTGGTGCTACCTGTTTAGCCTGTTGCTAACGGGCATTTCTCTTGGCCGGCGAATGCCTCTTTGTCAATTCTGGGATTGAACTGAAGTTTCGCACCCTACTCCTAAAAATCAGTGATTGGAGCTGTCAAAAAGGAAGGAGCAAGACCGGCTGACGCCGCCGATGTTCCCGAGTCACTCTTAGCCACCCGTGCTGCCAGCTTGGTCAGTGTTTCGCTCTAATCACAGTCACGCATACACTCATTGCACTCATTTCTGCATATTTAAAAAGTGCTGTTTTGTTTTGTTTTATTTCTGTTTTGATTTATTTTGTTCCATTATTATTAATATTTGTTTTTTCTCTCCCTTGAAGTGGAATTGTGGTGCTTAGAGATCTAAAATCTTGTCTATATTATATTAACATTACCTCATTAAAAACGAAGAAAGTTGCATACAACTATTCCTGTAGTGTTGCCTTTGTTCTGTCTTTATTTTTTTTGTATGTAGCTGATGGTTTTGTTTGTCTGTTTTGCTATCCGGGATGAATGAAATGTAATATAAAATTGTGGCAGGTATATACTTGTCTGGCGCCCGAACAACAATAACTGTTTTTTTTATTTTTTGTCTGAGGCTTTCGGTCTGAGAGACGAGTTAAAGTCTGAGCGCTGTACTCATTAACAGCATGACGTGGTTTGGCGGTTAGGACACTGCGTCAGCACATGGGTGACCTGGGTTCGGTACCCGCTGCAGATAATGTTATTTGGGTGTTTAACTTTTGTTATATTTTGGGACAAGACAACCACCGTTACAGAAATGGCGCCCGAACAGGGACATGAACTAAACATAAACTGGATATGACCATTTGAAATTGTGACTGAGTTTTGAAAATTGGGTGGAATGTGAATATTTGAATCCATTAACTTTTATGCCTGAAATCATTTTGGGATTGGGAAACTCATGAGGGAATTGATGAGTAACTGAACCTTTGTGAAAAGAAAATACATATGATTGTTATCTATGTGATCTTGGAGTGAAAATTGAAATACTGTGGTGTTCTTGAATAACCTTCGTCAATTGAAATATTTTTGACTTGGGTCTTACTAAGAAAGTGTGTGGGAATTTTTTTTATTTAGGGAAACTGCTAATCTATTTTGTTAACTGCCTTGGATATGTTTTTTTTTTCCCCCCTTTTTTGATGTTGGAAAAATGCTGTAATTGACTGTAGAGAAGAACTGTTTTTTTTTGTTTTTGTTTTGTATTTTGCCCCGAGAGGAAAAGAAAAAATACCATCTAAACTTTTCTAAAGACAGTAAGTTCCCCTCAGACATGCATTCATATAAACTCTTACCCCTAAATGAATCGCAATTTGTTTCGCATCTCAACCGATTTGAATCATCACATATTTGAATCGATTTTAAACCGGTTCGCAGTTAATCGTTACATCCCTAATAAATACATTTTACAAATAATGTTATATTTTATTTATCGTTTATAAATATTAATAATATACAGGTGCATGTCAATAAATTAGAATGTCGTGGAAAAGTT
>NW_015557567.1:0-1550 GCF_001515605.1 Sinocyclocheilus anshuiensis | reverse complement strand
CTTGGAACGAGTCGGGTGAATTTGTGTTTAAAGGTAGAGTCATACTCGAATGCTTGATTACTCAGCTCTTGGAACGAGTCGGGTGAATTTGTGTTTAAAGGTAGAGTCATACTCGATTCGCACATGCTTGATTTGTTAAAAAATGCTACAGCCCCGCACCAGGTCCGGGATGACAGGAGACCTCTAGGATGGTCTGAGTTTCTACAGTCGTTTACAGAATTAAACATCCCATTTTCTACCGTACCAAATCATCATGTTAGACGTATGATTAGTTCTTTAAAAAGTAAGCCTGGAGCGATCTCTCACACACCGGAACCTATGCGGTCTTCTAAAAAGTCTGTCAAAAAGAGAATTTCATGTGCTATGGCACTGAAGACGGGTGAACCCATGTTCAAATCACCGTCTCTCGATCGAAGACAATGGTTAGAATTTTAATTATGTATTTTCTTTAAATGTATGTATACCTACTGTTTTCAATATTTTTGAATAAAACACTGGAGAACGGATGTCGGTTTTAAGCTTTTTTATTTATAATCCAAACACACACACACAATGGATAATTCAATCATGCGACATAGCGGTATTACAGGATTGCACACAATGAATACACGACAACATTTTTTCATTACAAGCAATAGATCCAAGTCTTTTGACAAAGAGCGACACCATTTTATCATTTTTAATATAATCATCGCTGTACAAATTCATCACGTAGTTATAGTCTCGACCCCTCGCTAGGTGATATAAGAAAAACCCACAGTGTTGCCCGCACACATCCGACGTAAAATCCTGAACCCGTTTGGTAGAATATAACACGATGGGGGCGTTGGATATTAAAAAGTTTTTGATGGCGGCTGGAAAGCGTTTGCAGTCAGGAGCGTTGCCGAAGCTATCAAATAAAGCATTCGTAGTCAGGAGCGTTGCCGAAGCTATCGAAAAAACATCCGGAACCCTCTCGAGTTAAATAAGCTGCGATCCAGTGTTCACCAGGCAGGTTCGAAGGGTGCATGTTAATGATTGACATGGCCGGAAAAGGTCCTTAATGGTCTTTCAGGCAGGTGATCGCTTGGAAAAACTTTTTTTACACGAAATTTTGTCCATGATAGCTGTGAGTTGCACCGTGTTCATTTTCTGTTCAGTAGTAATCGACCAGAACCTGTCTGCGGTTAGACACTTCGATGATACTGTCAAACACTGCGTAAACGACGAGATTAATAGTATGAGGTAACGGTTGTCTGAAGACTGTCAAACACAGCGTAAACAATGAGATTAATAGTATGCGGTAACGGTTGTCTGAAGCGCGCTTCGAGTCTGATATTCGATATGAGCGATATGTGCTGACTTTAACGTCTGAGGTTAAAGGCGTAAAGCGAGTAGCCTTTCAGAAAATCATCCCTGTTGATAGAGAGGGCATGATTTTTAAGATGTCTCCCGGTCGCGGTCGCCAACTGATAAAATTCCCGTACGGCAGATCCTGAGGTAAAGTCTGGTTGGAGAGGCTTGGCGGGAAATTGCTGTCCGTCTACGTAGACGGCCAGGAACTCCAAATC
>NW_015557566.1:326-504 GCF_001515605.1 Sinocyclocheilus anshuiensis | reverse complement strand
ATGTGGATTTGTAGAAAAGTGCGCAAAGCTTAATGTGTGCACTTAGTATAGTTTTAGAGTTTTGAGTTTTCCAAGCATCTGTTTGCAGATACCCGGAAGTATTTTGAGTGGAGCCCAAGGTACCGGGGTCTAAACCAACTCAGAGAAAGGGAACGAGGTCAATAACGCATAACCCTTA
>NW_015557566.1:0-180 GCF_001515605.1 Sinocyclocheilus anshuiensis | reverse complement strand
GCTATGTGGATTTTAGAAAGTGCGCAAAGCATAACGTGCACACTTACCACTTATGTGGATTTGTAGAAAAGTGCACAAAGCTTAACGTGCGCACTTACCATAGTATTTGGATTTAGAGTTGTCCAAGCATCTGTTTCCGGAAGTACTGGGCCAAACGGGAGAGGCAAGCTCAAATACAAC
>NW_015557565.1:0-1222 GCF_001515605.1 Sinocyclocheilus anshuiensis | reverse complement strand
AAAATTATTATTTTAGTTATTGCATTTAAGACTGCTATACCACGTACAGCTCAAAAAAAAAAGTAATGTAGCCTATGTCCTAATGTGGCTATAAGCAAGCGTCGATCAAATGAGCACATGATCGAATGACATCACTTTAGGGCACGCAGCATATGTATCCATGGCAACGCTCAGCTGCGTAGTGACAGTTAACGGTCCTCTGTGTTCCTCAGACACGGCCTTGAGTTTTCGCTTTCGTTGGTCGAAAAGGTATTTATACTTTTATATTTGTAGACATTAGCTACCGTAATCACTGTGTATATCGTAGCTTACATTTTATGAAAAGTTTACCTTTTTAAACGTTTGCTGAAGTTGTCCCATACGGCTGCTGACGTTAGCCTATGTGAACACTCTCGAAGCTAGCGTTAGCATGTACGTTGAAGCTGAAATGATTAAACGTATATAATATTGACAGATATTGAACTTAAATATTGAATTTCCATATGGTAAAAATACACACTGATACGCCTATATGCGGCAAAAAGGCCTATGTGCGCTAAATTTCGGACCGCTTGGTCTAAATCCAAATGTGTTCATTTTGTTGTTTTAGGTTAGAAGACAATGGGAAGAATTGCCATCGGACTAACCACAGCTGACAACCAGAGACGCACACACACACACACGGAAAGAGCACAGCAACTTTACAATTGTTCAATTAAAATAAACGTATTTTGCTCCATACAACGTGTCTGTTGTCTTTGATTAGCCTAAAAGTAAAATAACATAACATTCAGAGGACTTAAAGCGAAAGTCCCCTAAACGTCCCGAATGGCCGCTGCACGTCCTGTGAACGTCCCCTTGAACGTCCGGAGGACGTCTTCGCGAACGTCCGCTCGACGTAAAAGGGGACCCTACACGCTGACCGGGGGACGTTCGCCTGTGGTGATTAAACGATTAAAACTAATTTAGTACTATAACATACAGGGTCCTGCAAGAAAAAGACAAGACCCGTAAATCCGTGGCCACAGAACAGCAGAATATTAACGCAATGCGCAAAGTCTCTTGTTGAGCGTTTTCCTCCTGTAGAAAAACATAAACACTTAACATGGCATAATGTATTAAGATGCTAATAAAATATCAAATTAAATATACAATTTATTAATATAATGAATATGTATATAGTGTTTTCCTCTAACCACAAAACGTGGCATAATGTGGCATAAAGGACTAAGATGATAAAGAC
>NW_015557564.1:629-949 GCF_001515605.1 Sinocyclocheilus anshuiensis | reverse complement strand
ACTTCTGCCTCAGAGAGTGGAGAGAAGGATGAAAACGAGTGTATGGCTGCGTCCGAAACCGCCTACTCAATGAGTACTTACTTAACGAGCTCTAAAAGAGTAGGTACTCTACAGCCAAATCTCGTTGAGTATGAATGTGATCCAGGTATCATCCGCCATGATGACTATCATATGATCTGTCGCTCGTATCTGTTGCGCTTGTTATAACGTTGAAGGTTTAATTGATCTCTCTGTAAATATTTTGATGTTTATGAAATTTCCTCATTTTGTGGTCTTGTTGAAGAAACAGCTGCCCTTTTATTGTGATTGTAGTATAACCA
>NW_015557564.1:0-118 GCF_001515605.1 Sinocyclocheilus anshuiensis | reverse complement strand
TGAGACTCGAACCCACAACCTTTGGGTTACGAGGCCGACTCTCTAACCATTAGGCCACGACTTCCCAAAGTATTAAATACGCAGCGAGCTGTCATAGACATGGAAATAATACCGAATA
>NW_015557563.1:0-1208 GCF_001515605.1 Sinocyclocheilus anshuiensis | reverse complement strand
CAGCACTGTTCAATAAGGAAAGATATATTGCACCCAAAAAAAATTTAAAGCAAAGCTGCAGTAATTGAAGTATGTGAAAATTTTAATTTAGATTTACAAACAGATAAACCAAAGGTCCAGTGTGTAACATTTAGGGGATACACACATTCCTGAAAATAAGAATTGCTGTGCTTTAATTACTTTAGAATGGGCAGTTTTTATCTAAATACGGTCCCCTTCCACAGAGGCCACCATGTTCCTACGATAGACCACAATGGACAAACAAACACTGGCTCGAAATAGGACTTTTTCTCATTTGCCACAGTAGTTCTACTACAGCTTGGAAAGGGAGAGGTGAGGGGAGTTGGTTGCAATCTACAACCTTGTACATGTAACATGTATTTTTTGGTGGAGTAGGATGCATACAGTGGCTTGAATATATCAACCTATTATATTCTGTAGTTATACCATTCTGACGGTAAAGGGTTTGCTTCCGCTGCCTCACACTAAGGTAAAGCCCCTCAATTGACTGCTGAAGTCCTCTGTGTGTGGTGCCTTGACTGGCATGAGATGTATCTGGTGTCTCTGTAGAAGTAATAGTGAAAGCAAATTCACTGTTAAAACAACACAGAACCGTTTCAGTGTTTGAATTTGTATTTGTATATAAAACCCCCTTTTAATCCTTCATTAATATTTCATTGATATTTCTTTTAATACTTCATTGAACTTGGTATGTGCACTTCATGCAGGGAAACTGAAATACCCAACATAAATGTGGAAAAACATCTGATGGTGACATGTAGTTTGCTGTAACCCATAGATGATCAGCCTATTATCTTTAGCTGCTCTTTAATATCAAACTTAAATTTCAGACAGTAGTGGAAAAGGATATTTGCTGTTTCTTTTATCTGGTCATGCTTACCGCCAGCTGCCCATTCCTTCACATCAGAAAGCCACTGTGACACCACTTCATCTGTGCAAAGTAACTCTGTTTTTAGTTCAGCTAGCCTTGCCGTTTCATCCCGGAGTCTCTGACAAGTCTGATGAACAGTGTTATACAATAATCAGGACTTAGTACGATTAAAAACAGGCCAAGTGCACACAACAAAAGGATACACAAAACAATTAATAGGAGACTTACCTTCACATATCTTGTTGAAAGTGACTGACGTAGAGAGAGAAGTTTTTTTGTGGTTCCACCCCATTGCATGCAATGTAAGCATGTCCAC
>NW_015557562.1:0-1241 GCF_001515605.1 Sinocyclocheilus anshuiensis | reverse complement strand
AAAGAAAACAGTTGAAAGCATAAACTCAGATATAATTGTAGCTGTTGAATTGTTCTGTTAATCCAAGCCTTGCTTATAAACATTTTAATGGCTAAAGTTTAATAACACTGTAATCAGCACAAACTGGGCTACAATAATATGTGAGTATGTGATTGTGTTTTTGAGAAAACAACGTTTATGCGTGCTTAGTGAAAATCTAAAATTTTAAAGTCACTGAAATAAGGCCATAAAACACATACAGAATAATTTGTTCACAAGACTTTTGAGAACTGGATCTTGAAGTCTAGAGTTTTTGCTTCAAAATTATGTGAAAATCATCTTACTCACTCATTTACAATTTCATAAACGCATTATTTGAGTCAGGATACATAAGTCTATTTCTCACAATATGTATAAAACATAAATAATACAAAAAAACTAACGCTAAAGTAAATAACTGCTGTAAAGCACCACAATATGCATGTATAACCTAAATAGTTAGATTTTCTAATAACTATTCATTGCAATGAAGTGAATTGACAATAAAGCAGACTTGACACTCATTAAAGTTGTGTACAGAAACAAACAATGACCATAAAACATCTTCAAATAAAGAGCACCACAAAGCAATATTTAAATCTGTTCTAACCAGACATTACAAGCGACATGACAAAGAAACATGATCTAAAGTTTTCTCAGTGAATAAAGTTCATCTTCATCTTCAAATGAAGATGAAGGGGGGGGGTATCTACATTAGCAGCCCTTCTTCTTCTGGCGGTGTGCGGATCAATCCTAATATAGATAGTATCGATACCAGCGTTGGCAGAGGCGGACAAAGTACACAACTTCATTACTTGAGTGAAAGTACAGATACTACTGGTCAAATACTACTCCAATACAAGTGAAAGTTGTAAAGACAGATTTTTACTTAAGAAAAAGTACGAAAGTACATGCTTTTAAAAGTACTTAAGAAATTAAATCTGGAAAAGCGCCAGGTCCCGACGGCTATCCGGCTGAGTTTTACAAGAGGTTTTCTGCCAAGCTAGCACCTCTGTTGTGTAAGGTATTTGAGGAGGCCCGTGTTTCAAACTCTCTCCCCCTATCCATGACGCAGGCTGTCATATTGGTCCTTCTTAAAAAGGATAAGGATCCGCTTAAGTGTGAATCTTATCATTCGATCAGTTTACTTTGCTGTGACTGTAAGATCCTGGCTAAATTGCTGGCAATCAGAATTGAACCAGTCACGAGAAAGGTAATTCACC
>NW_015557561.1:0-1701 GCF_001515605.1 Sinocyclocheilus anshuiensis | reverse complement strand
CCCGAGACCACACAGGGTCCCATTCAGATGCACGACGCGGCTCAGAGTTGCCACACAAACAGCTTTCAGTGTGACGGCCTGATGGTACTGCAAACTGAGACCCAACTCCTGATTTACATGTAAAATAGGGTGGTATTTTTAAAGGAACGGTTCATTTAAAAATGACAGTATCTACTCAACGTACTTTATTCTGAGCAACACAAAAGTAGATGAAGAGTCTGTGAAGTGACCAAAATGTTATTTCTTATTTTTAGACAATATATCAAATGTTTGTATTTATTTATTTCTCCTTAATTAATAAAAATATATCATTTTGCATTAATTTCTCATTAACTAAAATACTATTTTCATTGACTAAATTGAAATTTACAAAATCTTAATTTTAAATTATTTTTAAAAACATTTTAATATTAAAACTGACATTAAAAATAATTATAAATAGATTACATTTTAATTTAAAAAGTACATTTGTATTAAGAATAAAATTACAACATTTTTAAAATTTACTTTCAGACTTACTTTCTTCCGAGCAACACAAAAGATGTTTTGAAGAGTCTGTAAAGTGATCAAAATGTTATGATTTTTAGATGATGTATAAAATGTATATTTATTTATATTTGTTATAAATATAAAATATTTGAACTGATTTCTTGTCAAAGCTGTCAATAGTTTTCATTAAATATTTTACATTATTCAAATTGACTATAAATGAATTTTAAATGTGAAAACGTTTTACATTTTTAAGATTAAAATTGACATAAAAAAAAGTACTATCAGGCTTACTTTCTTCCAACACGAGAGGAGATTTTGAAAGTCTATGAAGTGACTCTGTGCTATGAAGTTTTGATGGACAAAATAGAAGCATAAAAGTAGTTCATATGCCAGATGTGTTATATTTTAGTTTTTCTTAAGTCATACAACAATGCTTATCTAAAGCAATGTATTCTATATAGCAAATCTCAGCTGTGAGATTGTTTATATTGCTGTAAACTGAACTATTGCACAGCTCTATATTCACTGAAAAAAAAAACTGGTGTAGAAACAACTTTCATTTAGAAAATAAATGTAAAATTACTAATAAATTTCACAAACAATTACATAGAAACGACAAGTAACACATTAAACTAATGTCTTCAGACGTCCTGGTCTTAAACTGAGTTAAACATTTTACAATTCATGCTGTCAGCTTTCCATTTCTTGCCAAATTTCATTTCATATTTACAATTACATGGGTGATTCTATAATTGGAGATACATTTGGCATTGCAGAAAGTTAAGAAAAAAACTTTTCACTAACAGATTTTTTTTCAGTATCTTATTGAAAACATTTAATTTGAATAATTCAGTGCTTGCCAAACACAAGTTACTTCCTTTTTTAACTTTTAATGAAAAAAAAAACAGATGTCTTTATGGTATTGTTTGTCGACTCTGTTATGGACAAATTAGCCAATGTGTAGAAATAACAATAAATCATAACAGGACAAATCCTTCTTGTTTCATTAGACAAACAGTCCTTACATTCCAACATTTGAAACTGAGATAATATTTCACCTATGCATACCTTAAAAATAAAAAAAAAATACCTATGTCTTCACAGAACCGTCCACTTGGAGCAAATATTTTTCATCTGAAAACGTATTATATACAATATCCATTTTAAAAAAGAAATGTTGTTGAAATATTATAAGGGTGCAAAAATAAA
>NW_015557560.1:308-937 GCF_001515605.1 Sinocyclocheilus anshuiensis | reverse complement strand
CGGGCGGCTGCCCGGTTCGCCCGTGCCAAAAACCGCTACTGAGTAGGCTACAGTACTTACTAAGCTCTGCGCTGTTCATTCTCTCCTCTCACCTACATTTCCTGCCGGTACTGAGAATTGATCCCACATCCTTCAGATTATAAATCCAACATTCTAACCATTAGGTCACATGCCATGTGCCCTAATGTACATGAATCAAGTGCTCTTGTTTGCAACATTCTTCTTCCTTAGGTTATGCCTCAGCTTCCAGTCTGCCTCAACCACCTAGAGAGTGTTCTGATAATGCTGCTTTAAACTGGCTGCATCAAATCAGCTCTCAGCTTGACACCACGCTCTGCACAGTCATTCATAGTCAAATAATAGTATGTGAGACAGTGGTAATATCATTATGTTCCTATTGGTCAGTAGAGGAGCTTAGCCTGACAGTTAGCCTGCTTTAGACCAGGTTAGTTTCCCAGCATAAGTTGCCCCAGTGACTAAGCTTGATCTAGGCCTAGTTAAATTTGCTTTATGGAACCAAATCATTTGACAATGAGTCAGACTAACTGAAATAAGCCTGACTTATTTGGTAAACTTGTTTTATGAAACAGGCCTCGAGGCATTAAAAGTGATCATATTTTCTCCATTGC
>NW_015557560.1:0-132 GCF_001515605.1 Sinocyclocheilus anshuiensis | reverse complement strand
TTGGCTATGCATCGAGATGCGTATCGTATCGGCCTGAGTCATGAGATGCACATCCCTAATATATATATATATTATACACACACATATACACAGACACACACACAAAGAAAAACAAGTAGATAGAATAGAAAA
>NW_015557559.1:0-138 GCF_001515605.1 Sinocyclocheilus anshuiensis | reverse complement strand
TCATTATGAAAATCTAATTATATTTTCCTTATTATATTCATTATTTCCTTATTGGTTATTTTGGGAAAATCCCAGGTAGTTTGAGCAGTAGGATTATAAAAAAAAGATATGCTAATATAAAATTAAATGATAAAAGTA
>NW_015557558.1:506-830 GCF_001515605.1 Sinocyclocheilus anshuiensis | reverse complement strand
AACAGATGACACTCACCTCGCGGTCTACGCTGTCTCAACACAGCCTGCGACAGAATCACCTGCACAAGTGACCGTCAAGGCCTAGAGCCCCTCAAATGACTCAACAACAGAGGAACCCTACACCGGGTTCGGTGCACAAATCCAACAGATCCTGAGTGAGGCGGATGCCCTCCACAAGGAAGCAGATCGCCGAGGACTCAAAGAGGTTCTGTACAAGTACAAGGACTCCTTCGCAAAGGACTCCCTGGCCTGTGGCCTGACCAACATCCACAGTGTGCGCATCCCGACAAGCCCAAATGCACCACCCACATTTGTGCGACAGTA
>NW_015557558.1:0-105 GCF_001515605.1 Sinocyclocheilus anshuiensis | reverse complement strand
ACGGTGCCCCTTTGGCTATGCCAACTCACCAGCTGAATTCAACATATTCCTGAACAAAGTATGCCCTGATGCCAGAACCAGAGGCAACCTCATTTACGTGGATGA
>NW_015557557.1:0-537 GCF_001515605.1 Sinocyclocheilus anshuiensis | reverse complement strand
ACGAGTTGCTTAAATTGTATGACATTAAATTTGTTGAAGGAATACTCGAGTCTCTGAATGGGACATTAAATTTGTTGAAGGAATACCCGAGTCTCTGAATGATGATCGTTTACTACCCGTCGACAAAGCTAATCTTCTGATTTTGGACGATGTTATGAATCAAGCAAGCGGGAATCTTGAAGTACAGAAGGTCTTCACGCAGTTTGTACATCATCGTAATCTTAGCGCTATTTATATCGTACAGAATTTATTTGCTCAAGGTAAATCGAGCAGAACCATCAGCTTGAACACTAATTATTTAATTTTGTTTAAAAACCCCCGTGATGCTAATCAAGTGATGGTGTTAGGTCGTCAGATGTACCCTAACAATGTAAAATACTTTATGGAGTGTTATCAAGACGCTACCAGTCAACCTTATGGGTATCTCTTGATAGACTATAAAGCGAAAACACCCGAGCAGTATCGACTCAGAACGGGCTTGCTTACAGCCCACCAAGTGGTCTACCTCCAGAAAAAAAGGAGCGCGTGATCATTCGT
>NW_015557556.1:19523-20288 GCF_001515605.1 Sinocyclocheilus anshuiensis | reverse complement strand
CACTTTGAGTAAAAACTGGCACAACTCACCCCACTTTCCCCTATAGGGAGCGGCGGTACTGACAATACCTGCATGTTATTGGTCAAACTACTTTGGATGTTTTAGGCAATATAAAAATCCTGGCCAGGACGTATCCAGTATAAATGGCGCATATGGCCATCCTAAAAAGATACGAGTGATAAAAATGTATTTGTACTCGTTTACACTAGAGTTGCGGGTTATGGAATGCCAAAGCTGACTTAATTAGAAATAAATAAAGAAATGTACAAAGAAATGTAAAAAAAAGCTAATATAAATAAATAAATAGATAAATAAATATACAAAGAAAAGTAAAAAAGCAAAAACAAAATAATTATTTATAATTTTATTTCCTTATTTATGTATTTTTAAAATGTATTTCCACTTTTATTTTCACATTTATTTATTTACGTATTTATTTATTTACACATTTATTTATTTCTACATTTATTTATTTTCACATTTATTTATTTCTACATTTCTTTGTCCGTAGGGTAATGAGGAGGGTGTGTTTTACCTCAGGAATAGCAATCGAGCCAGGGTATGTGAGGGGTAAGCTTTGAGGCCACAGTGACACCTTGTGGTGCCCAAACAAAAATAGGCCTACAAGAAGTGTAGCCTACATAACGTGCCTGTTGATAGTGGGATGAATGACTTAGATCTCGATATGGCCAAAATCTTATATCACGGTTTAAGTCATTTAATATCACCCTATCTGTATGTACCCTATCCTACGGAACCCATACA
>NW_015557556.1:15341-18249 GCF_001515605.1 Sinocyclocheilus anshuiensis | reverse complement strand
TGGTGACCCATACTAGGAATTAGTGCTCTGCATTTATCCCATCCAAAGTGCACACACACAGCAGTGAACACACACCCGGAGCAGTGGGCAGCCATTTATGCTGTGGCACCCGGGGAGCAGTTGGGGGTTCGGTGCCTTGCTCAAGGGCACCTCAGTCATGGTATTGAAGGTGGGAGAGAGCGCTGTACATTCACTCCCCCCACCTACTATCCCTGCCGGTACGAGACTCGAACCCGCAACCTTTGGGTTACGAGTCCGACTCACTAACCATTAGGCCACGACTTCCCTATGTATGGTGGAAGTGGATGGATTAATGGGCTATTCACAAAATACATTAAAAAAAACACACACACAAGGTGCACTTTTCAAAATTGTAACTACTTTTAACTTGAGCACCGCGTTTTTTAGAAAGCAGTGTCATGCCAAGACGTTACAAACAACGCAAGATGCAACACAATGGTCAATCACATTTGTCTATTACATTTACATGAGAAAAACAGTAGAAAAGCAGCAAAGTGCAATTCAAAAACATGCATTCTGTGCGTTCTAAGTGGTTTATTTTGTGCTAATTACAGTGTACAAGTCTACAATGCATAACAATTCAGAATAATTTGGCTGCTGAAATATGTAAATAATCAAAAAAATTTGTATGACTGACTTGCTTTTGTGGAACATAAAATAAGATATATTTTTTTAATCATTGCATGAAACTATCTTTTTCTTTTTCAAACTATCTTTTTTATCATTTTATATAAAAGTACAGAAAAAAATGGCACTGGTTTAGGTGTAAAGTAGATTATGATTTTAACCAGAAAATTTGTAAATGTAAATGAAAGTGGAAGGAATTTTAATTAATTGATATTAAATAAAAACCTAAACCCATTCCCTGAGAGAGTATGCCTCATTCAGAAATCAATTTTAAAATAATTCAAATTATAGGAAAAGCAGCAAACACAGTGCTTACTAAATCAATGAATTCTGTTCTTCCAGTCCACATACAAAGTAAATTTGCTTAAATGCTAAATTTGTAGAATAAAGGAAGCAATTTTCTGCACTGTTTAAAGCCCAAGGCTGCAGAGCATCTCACCGATTATGATGCTGTTGTATTATGTCCAAGTAAAACAGGGTTGAATGGTAAAAAAAAAAAAAAAAGAACAAAAGAGGTGCATTCACTGACTCTTTTATTTGAATAGCCGCGTGTCTGGGTTGGTATCCCAGTGAGCATGAGCTCATTTCACCTTTAATGACATGTAAAATGAAAGTGGCATAAAAAGGACAATGCAGAAAAAGAATGTCTCAGACTTTTGTCAATCCATCAGCATTGTCTGACAGGAGAGGAGAAAAGATCTTCATTCATCAAATCTGATAATTTGTCCATAATTTTCTATCACCAAGACAAGAAGAGTGATGAAACAAAACACAAGATGGACCGTACTCATAATAGCAGCCGCTTGTGTTCAGGTGTTGAAGGAGAGACGGAGACACAGCAAAGGGTGAAGATTAAAGAAAACATATGTGACCTAAAATGATGCTTAAAATGTCTTACTGTGCACAGCTGTTTGTCTTATGTAAGAAATTATAAATTGGGCAGCACATTGAAAAACATTCTTCTTTGAAAGCAGTCCATTAAATAAAGCATCTCCCTCAATCCCTTCTGAGCATAAATAAAGCCTGTCCCAAACATCCAGAGCCTCATTAACATTTATTGTGTCTCGATAAAAGTTGCTAATTTAATTTAACAAACAGGAGGGAAATTAGACACGGATCCCTGTGCATAACAAATATCAACTTGTTTTTATTCATTTATTTATTTACGTATTTATTTATTTACACATTTATTTATTTCTACATTTATTTATTTTCACATTTATTTATTTCTACATTTCTTTGTCCGTAGGGTAATGAGGAGGGTGTGTTTTACCTCAGGAATAGCAATCGAGCCAGAGTAGGCGAGGTGTAAGCTTTGAGGCCACAGTGACACCTTGTGGTGCCCAAACAAAGTACAAGAAGTGTAGCCTAAATCAGTGGTTCCCAACCCTGGTCCTGGAGGCACCCCAACACTGCATGTTTTGCATGTCTCCTTAATCAAACACACCTGATTCAGATCATCAGCTCATTAGAAGAGACTCCAAGACCTGAAATCGGTGTGTCAGAGAAAGGAGACATGCAAAATGTGCAGTGCTGGGGTGCCTCCAGGACCAGGGTTGGGAACCACTGGCCTACATGATGCGCCTGTTGATAGTGTGGGATGAATGATTTAGATGGGCAATATGGCAAAAATCTTATATCATGGGTTATTATTTCAATTTTACGTGGGGGGTTGTTTCGGCTGGGAAGCGTGCAATCTGTGATCGTGCGTGCATTTGCTGAAGCTCATGAAAGCGTGGCTGGTTTTTTTTAGGTTTCACTTTCAAAACATACAACACATGTTTCAAAGATTCGGTATAGAAGGAGGCATCAGTTGCGGTAGAAGATTTGTCGCCTCACGCCACTTCCCCTGTGGTCACCGCATGTAGACACGGCTTTAGATACAGATTAATCAAACGTCTTAGGCTGGAAATATCCAGATCAAACAACGGAGCTAGTGAAACACATGCCATGCATTGTAGCCTAAAACATGTTTAATATTTGCAACTGACACCAACGATTGTATGCGGCTGTGCAGTGGAGATGTCAAATATCATTCAGCAAGCATTCATTTTGAAATTTTGTCAAATAATTTTTCTTGATTACAAGAAAAAAACTCTATTGTTCTTGTTGTGATTTATTTCTTGTTTTTCATTTAATTCATAAGTTAACACTGCAAATTAAATGGTTTCGTTTTTTTCTGCAGTCGAAGAAAGTATAGCCTAAATCAGTGGTTCCCAACCCTGGTCCTGGAGGCCCCCCAACACTGATTAAGGTGACA
>NW_015557556.1:10436-14509 GCF_001515605.1 Sinocyclocheilus anshuiensis | reverse complement strand
CAGGCTCAATTGAAAACATGGTTTGTGTGTTGGAGCAGGGTTGGAACTAAACTCTGCAGGGCTGCGGCCCTTCAGGAACTGAGTTTGACACCCCTGGTCATAAGCAATATACGAACATAACGATTGCCCTAGCTATTCTATGAAACAACATTTTCATTCAAAAAATCATAAATCACGAATATGACGAAATAAATATATATAAGCCTATATATATATATATATATATATGCCTATATAAAGTAATTATATATAATAGTTTTACGTCAAATTGGTAAGAAAATTACAGTGCCTTGAATTCATTAAGTAATGTTTTATTTCATTCTAACCTGTAACTCGGGAAATGTAACGGGGAAAAAAGCCTATCGTTTTTACTTAAAACCAATTCATTTTTTAAGCCCTGATTTTAGACGCATGAGATAATATATTATTGTTTGACTAAACGTTTAAAAATAATGCTAGAAATGTTATAATTAAGGGAATTAAGCATAGGCCTAGGCATTTGAAAATACATAATGAAATTGTCTTCTCTTCTTCTTCCAAAAAGAAAGAGAAGCATCGGACTTAATGCAAAACATATTCAAGACACATAGCAGGGAAGCTAATGTTGTCTGTTATATTAAGCACAAACTAAGAAAAGTCAAACAAACCTTGGCCTACGAGATCAAAGGCGGATATCGCGTTATTCTCACTCATGTGCTGCACTGTAAAAAAAATTAAGCCAGCACAACAAAATAAATCTTAGTACTAATTTCCCCTAGCTTTTTCTTGTTCACTCAACTTTTGTAAAAAAAAACAGTTATACTGACTTAAAAGAAGCTGTCAGTCATACAAAAAATGTTTAGTTGAGTTAACTCAAGATTGTTAGTTTTCTAGAGATGTGCAACGATTCTATAACAAACCTTTTTAAGTTGTGCCAACTCAACATTTTTTGTCTGTAGAACTCAAATACCTGAAGTTGACTGAACAAAAAAATGCTACTGGAAACTGGTACTAAGAAATAATATGTTACAACTGAAAACTGCAATAACAGTCAGTGTCCAAGTCAAAAACTGAAAACACTGACACAATATTAATAAAACATTTATTCAAAAGAGCAATTTTTTAAGACAATGTTTTCAAACATTTGCCTGTTTAAGGCAATTAAAGTATACCCATCATTTCTAAACTGCCAAAAAATTCATGGCCTAATGGTTAGAGAGTCGGACTTATAACCCAAAGGTCGGAGGTTCGAGTCTCTGTACTGACAGGGATTGTAGGTGGGGGAGTGAATAACCAGCACTCTCTTCCAATACCCTTGAGCAAGGCACCCCCCCAAAAAATGGCTGCTCACTGGATTACAAAAAGATTTAAATGTTACGTTTTTAGGCTGGTCTGCCTCAGCAGTTTACCGTCAATGTCAAAATGATTGAGATGGCCAATCAAAGCAAAATAAAAATCAAATTTGACCTAGGCCTATCCCCACCAATGTTCAAGACATGGTTACAGCCTTACTTAAATGGATAGTTCACCCAAAAGTGATAATTCCCTCATTTATTCCCTTATGTCTCAAACTCATATTTAATTAAGCTGTGTCGTCAGTCAGTCGTTTCCCATCATGCTTTTGATCAGCGCAGTCAGTGGAGAGCAACTGCGCTCGACTGCACAATCCGACACAGCCGCCTCGCCGTCGCGAGAGTGTTTTGGCACACGTCAGCATGACATCAGATTAGATTTATTTTTTATTTAATTTTTTTTATTATAGATATAACATTCACAGCACAACCAGAATACAAAACAGTAAATACATAATAATAAAAATGAAATATAAACAGAAAAAAACAAATAAATAAAAAGTTAAACAAACATCTTTAAAAAATTTAAAATAAATAAATAAATCATAAATAAATTAAAATAAAAAAATAACTAAAATGAAAAATTACACATAAAATGTCAGCTTCAAAGAATACTCAGGAGGTAACCCTTACATCAAAGTCATAAAATAATTTCAAATCAATACAAAAAATCTTAAATTGGGCATACACTCAGTAGCTTTACATTTGTGAAGATGAAATAGGCCACAAAGAGTTAACAGTTCCTTTGATCCTGATTCCCAAATCAAAAATAGTACATTAATTATCTCAAAACTAAAAAGTTTGCTGTAAGCTGAGAAAACAAGCCAAGACATTTCTTTCCAAAAATCCTTAGCATAATCATTAAAAAAATAAGTGTGATATTGTTTCCAAATTAGAATTACAGAATGTGCATTGTGAAGAGATGTCCAACTTAAAACATAGGCCTATGAAGAATTTTATAGTAAAGTTCTTTCATCTTGTTGACAATTTTCAATCTGGTTTCCGACCGCATCACAGCATGCATACTCACATTCAAAAAATAAGTGTGATATTGTTTCCAAATTAGAATTACAGAATGTGCATTGTGAAGAGATGTCCAACTTAAATTTTGAGAGTAAAGAATTACAGGGATAGTACATATGAAGAATTTTATAGTAAAGTTCTTTCATCTTGTTAAGTAACAGAAATTTATTAATATTTTAATAGTAGAAAGAAAAGGGTCATTTAATTTCCACTTATAAAATGCTTTAGGGTGACAACTAAGCTTCTTAAAAAGGGTTTTTCTAATCCAGAAATTGTTACATTTAACATTAGAAAGCTCCAGACCTCCAATACTAATTTTTGGCATTTCACATTTTGAAGATCTGTAACAACTTGCCCTAACCAGATGTAACAGTTTAGGTGAAATAGAATTAATAACCCATTCATACACTCTAGGTGAGGTATCCACTTCAAAGATTTCTGAAAATTCGGAATAGGAATAGAAGTTACCATCCTTTTTTAACAAATCTAAAACAAAAATTACACTTTGTCAAACCAGTTTTTAATAAAGACAGATTTTTTTCCACGCGGCACATTCTGATTATTCCATAGAATACATCTATGAGGGGAAAAATTGTGACGGAAGGCAAGCTTACAAGCGTCCAGAGCCTGCTTATGAAAATTAGAGAGCTTAACTGGGAGTTTATTGCAACTAAAATCACAAGCTAACAAAAAATTTAAACCTCCACATTTATCAAAGATCAGTTTAGGAATATAAAACCATAACAAATTAGGGTCAGCATTCAGGCAACGTTTAATCCAACCAATTTTAAAAACTTGACAGAGTACTAAAGTCCAAAGCATTCACACCTCCCTCCAAAGTATTTCTAATCAGCATCTTCCTTTTAACATATTCAGTTTTATTTTTCCACAAAAATTTAAATAACATGGAGTCGATAGATGAGCATGTTTTTCGGTCAACATATAAAGACAAAGCTGGGTAAAAAATCCTAGAAATACCTTCTGCTTTAGATATCAAAACATGACCATAAATGGTTATGTTTCTTTGTAACTAACAATTGAAAATATTCTTTGATTTTTGTATCCGTTGCAAAAAGCTATCATTCAGGCAACGTTTAATCCAACCAATTTTAAAAACTTGATTGAGAGTACTAAAGTCCAAAGCATTCACACCTCCCTCCAAAGTATTTCTAATCAGCATCTTCCTTTTAACATATTCAGTTTTATTTTTCCACAAAAATTTAAATAACATGGAGTCGATAGATGAGCATGTTTTTCGGTCAACATATAAAGACAAAGCTGGGTAAACAATCCTAGAAATACCTTCCGCTTTAGATATCAAAACACGACCATAAATGGTTAAATTTCTTTGTAACCAACAGTTGAAAATATTCTTTGATTTTTGTATCCGTTGCGAAAAATTATCTACAATTCTATCAGTCGGAGATTTACAAATTAAAATACCTAAATATCTTACAGAGTTTTTGACCTCAATACCTTCTATCTGATCTTTGTCCAGACTGTGAATGGGCATAATTTCACTCTTATTTCGATTGACTGAGAGACCAGAAGCATTAGAAAATTAATTCAAAGCATCCAAAATAACAGGAACCTCTCATCTTTTAAAGGTCCCATGGCATGAAAATTTCACTTTATGAGGTTTTTTAACATTAATATGAGTTCCCCTAGCCTGCCTATGGTCCCCCAGTGGCTAGAAATGGCGATAGGTGTAAACCGAGC
>NW_015557556.1:6390-10278 GCF_001515605.1 Sinocyclocheilus anshuiensis | reverse complement strand
TGGCACGTCCTAAGGAAAGCTCATTGTGGGACTGGCTCGTAGTGGCTGAAATTCTGCACCAAGGCTGAATTTCGGGAAAGAGACTTCAGATACAGTACTAGGGACCACTTAGGCCTATATAAAAGCATCCAAAAAGCAGCATGTCATGGGACCTTTAAAAACAGACAGGTGTCATCCGCCAGTTGACTAATTAGAAAAGTATGTTCCGCTACTAGATTACCCTGACATCTAGGCAATGAGTAATAAAAATATTAAGAAACTCAGCTACCAATAAAAATAAAAAAGGTGAAATGGGACACCCTTGTCTGATACCCCTACTAATCACAAACCGAGGAGAAACACCATTTACCAAAGGTAACGGTATTTACCAATTGTACTAGGTGCTTTTATTTTTGCTTTTCTTTTTGTGTTGAGTTTTAGTAGCGTATTTTGTGATGTTCAGAGTCAATATGTTTATTAATTTTTTTGATTGTCACCGTTGTTGAGATTTATACGCTGATTCTTCATGTGTGTGTTTCATAGCATGTTAAAGCTTTTTTTTTTGAGTGAACTTTCATAATAGCCCGTTTGTTCTTTTGCTCTAATATGTTACCATAACATCACTTTGGTACAAAAAGAGATACAAAAAGATGGGTACGTCATTTGCAAATCATAATCAACAGCACTACATATTGTGCCTTGGTTTTTTACCACAACAAATGCATTGAAAAACACAATGGTTAAAACAGTCAAATAATGGTAATTTTAAAAAGTCAAGGTTCAAGATTAAAGCAAACACTGATCTCCATCATGGTAGTGTCCGAAAACAACAACATCTAAACCTCTGTTAATTTTCAATAAGCACTTCTGTACACATCTGACAGAAATAGCATCAGTCTGGTTAGTAATGTGAAGCTGGTGATGCTGTTTTAGAAGTTGTTTAATCAGATCTTGAGAGATTTAATGTCTTTTATTTCAGTTGATTTCATCTAAGGCTGTGGCTGAAGTCAGTTGTAGTTCTTGTGTTTCTCTTTCATTCAGTGATTCTGCTTGTTAACAGCAGCTGTTCATCACTAATGCACAATCATCACTTAATTAATCACAGAATTATCTCATTAACTTCAGCACTGCTTCATTCTGTAGTGTGGACACATTATAAGTGTTCATTTAAAATTGAGGATTTTGTTGTGGGGTTTAAAGGGTTAATGTAGTTTTGTAGGTCACCATTGTGCTGGAGAGTAGAACCTGTGCTTCAGTCAATGATGCGCCACAAACACTGATGTTCTGCTGTTTTAATTAAAGGCAGTAACTGTGGAGTTGCTGATACAGTAATGATCTCTTTATTACTTCATCTCACACATGTGTGCTATAGCTAACAGTGAACTGCAACGATTTGAGTTAAAGTCATGTTTTTAGTTATATTGCTGTTACACATTAAGTGTTTGCAGTTTTATACTCAGAAATTTTCCATCTCAGTAGAGTCAAATTAAATAAGTTCACAGTACTAACATCGTATGAATGCTAGTTTTTAAAATCAAACTGTTGTAATGGGAGCGGAGTTAATTTCCATGGTAGAATTATGGTAAAACACTGTAAAAATGAAGAGTTGTAAATTAAAGACTGAGAGCTGTAAATTAACAGTACCTTACTGGCAGTCCTGCTGCCAGTAAATTACAGTTATTTAACGGCACAATCTGGCTTCATCTGTAACTAAACTACCCTCAATATAGAGAAGATATATTTTTTTTTTAGGCTGTGCAGTTTTATTTTATCATCTTCTTCTGTTTGTTGTTTTCCTAGAATTTGATTCATTTAGTTTAAAATAGAGGTATACCTTAAAGATTTTGCCTTAAACTGAGAGACCATTTTGAAAGCTCAGGAAACCTTTGCAGGTGTTTTCAGTTGATTGGCATGTCACCATATTCTAGTTTGTTGAGATAGTGAATTGGTGGGTTTTTGTTAAATGTGAGCCAAAATCATCACAATTAAAAGAACCAAAGACTTAAACTACTTCAGTCTGTGTGCATTGAATTTATTTAATACACGAGTTTCACAATTTGAGTTGAATTACTGAAATAAATGAACTTTTCCACGGCATTCTAATTTATTGAGATGCACCTGTATGTGAACAACTCCCAATTAGAAGATATTGAAACTGATGGTTTTCCTTTAAATTCTTCAATAATATTCTTAATACCTGAACAATAAGAGGAAAGTCCTAATTAGGAACAATTTAGTTTCCAGTATCCAGGGTTTCTATGACAACCTGCACCAGAATCAGATAAAATAAGATCGATAAAAGCATGATCTGTGAGAGGAGCAGGACAGATATCACTGAATTTAATAAAAGGAGACATGAAATCAGATATAAGCCAATAATCTATACGCGATTTTCTTAAGAGATCTGCACTAAACCAAGAAAATAAGCAAGCATCAGCATGCATAAACCTGTAAGCATCCAATAGAGAAAGGATATTACAAAAATCACTAACAATGGTATTACATCTGCGTGATTCTTGTTTTGAAGGAAATCTATCCATACATAAGTCGGGAGCTTCGTTAAAATCTCCTCCGACTATTACTGCAGCAGAAGGATATTTACTTTTTAAATCAAAAATATTAGAAGAAAGATCCTGAAAAAAAAAACTACTGTTTTGCGTATGATTGTTAAAACCATAAACACTGGCCAAGATAAACAAGAAATCTCCCAAAAGAATAACAACAATAATCCATCTGCCCTCAGAAGAAGCAACGCAACAGGGTGCGGCGCGGGACAACTCTTGATGGGCGAGTGCGGGTGCGGGCGGGAAGAGACTCGGGTGTGTGCGGGATGCGGGAGAATACAATGATTCGCGGGAATCCCGCAAAATAGAAATGATCTAAGCATAAAGTGTCTAAAACATATAAATTGTTATTTATGTGTTGCACAAAAGCAAAAAGAACAACTAATACGATTAAAATGATTAAAATAGAAACTCTGCAAAATAGGCAGAGTTTCTATTTATAACACGTGTTTAAAGGGTTGTGCAATGTAGCCAATCACAGACTCAGCTGTTTATTTCTGGAACGCAATGGCCAATCAGAAGTGATTAAGTTAGAATCCACTCCCAGCAGTGCTGTAATTGCGTGCTCACGAATCGTCCCATTTTAACACACGAAGTGTAGACATTGTGAAAGATTCATTGTGCATAACAGAGCTTTATGAGATCGGTTTCTATTTATAACACGTGTTTAAAGGGTTGCGCAATGTAGCCAATCACAGACTCAGTTGTTGATTTCTGGAACGCAATGGCCAATCAGAGGTGATTAAGTTAGAATCTACTCACCGCAATGCTGAAATTGCGTGCTCACGAATTCTCTCATTTTAACACACGAAGTGTAGACATTGTGAAAGATTCATTGTGCATAACAGAGCTTTATGAGATCGTGTTGAACTGAGATGTCAGCTTTTAGTGGTAATAAAGGAAGAGCTGCTCGCATTCTGCCATGCCAAATCATGCACGCGGCAGCTTGCTTTTCTGTTAAAAATAACAGTGGTTTGTGAATGTTCGTGCTTAGCCTAAATAACAAATATTTTATCGGGAGCATTTATGCTGGGATGTTGTGGATCTTAGGAGATGTTACAGAACCATTTAATGTAACTTTCTTTGATGTGCTGAAAAAAAATCGATATAGATTACTTTTATGCGGCTTTTGCGGGCGGGAGCGGGACAAAACATGAATGTCGCGGGCGGGAGCGGGACCAGATAAGATCTTTTTCTGCGGGAGCGGGCGGGCGCGGGACAGAATCTTGTGGGAGCGGGCGGGAGCGGGACTGAAAAATCCGTCTCTACTGCAAAGTTGCAAAGACTAAAGTCTCAAATCCAAAGAGATATTCTTTATAAAAGTTAAGAGTCAACCACGCCTACC
>NW_015557556.1:0-1255 GCF_001515605.1 Sinocyclocheilus anshuiensis | reverse complement strand
TCGTTGTGAAAGCGAAACTACTTTGTTTGGTCTTCCAAAAGAGGACACGACTACAAATCAGTGGTTAAGTTGTATTTACAACACTGTTCCAGAACAGTTTAACCCAAATATTCAGATGTGCGCAGCGCATTTTATGGAGGACTGTTTCCTGATCCTGGGAGAGTAGACTACAATGCCGGCTGTTCTGACTCACAGACTGTAAGTACATTTTTTATATTTAAAGAATTTGCCACTGATGATTCAAACGTGAGTTTTCAGCAGTGTAGAGTAGGGCTTGTTGTTTGTCATTTTTCCGATTACAAATGCAGACATGGTTTTATGTTTACGTGGCGCGATGCAACGCAACGCATAAAAAGACAGTATAAATCATTATAATCTGTAATTATGTCCCCACTAGATGCAACAAATGCCTCGTTTATAATGGGTTTTAATGTTTTTGTCTCGTCGCTCCGGCTGGACAGGGCATCACAGTATGGTGAGGGGCGTAACATTTCCGTCACACGCTTGAGGTATTCGGCCAATCACAATGCACTGGATAGCTGGCCAATCAGAGCACACCTCGCTTTTCAGACCGATGAGCTTTGTAAAAATCGCCGCGTTTCAGAAAGGCGGGGCATAGAGGAGAAACAATAATGTACCGTATGTGGAAAATAATGTGTTTTTTGAACCTTAAACCGCATAAACACATTTCATTACACCAAATACACAAAATAACATTCTTTTTAGCAGCATCATATGACCCCTTTAATTTCCAATTTAATTTTAAGCCAGCAATAGTAATTTTCAAACAACCCAGCGTGTTGGGTCAAACATTTAACACAAACCAGCTGGGTTTGTCCATATTTGACCCAGCGCTGGGTTTTCAAAATAACCCAAATTGGGTTGTTTTTAAGCATTTTCAGAGTGCAATTACGCCAAAATAGTATGCTGTCGTATTTGATGCCATACCCCAGCAAGTAATACATTTTGTAAAAGCTTATGGAAGTGATTCTTCTGAGGCAGTATATGTTAAATACAGCATGTTCCTAGGAGACGTTGATATTCTTAAACACAGTTGTACTAATAAATATAAGAATCGCTATTATAACAGGTGATACAGGTCAAAAGTTTTTTGTGGACCAGTGTATTTAGAAATATAAATTGGAAATAAAGCTTGGTGTGTTTGTGAAATACTAGCCTACTGTTTAAATAATAAAGTAAAAGAGGCTGTATATTATGGAAGCATATAGGTAGCGAAATTCAATTTAAAATGCAA
>NW_015557555.1:1439-1617 GCF_001515605.1 Sinocyclocheilus anshuiensis | reverse complement strand
GTCTAGCCTAAAGGAACACAGCTTATTAAAGGAGCATGTTTTAATGAAGTTATTTTTATGTTACTGTAATTGTTTACTGTATGTGTACGTTAAAAGTACCATTCCGACAGCAAGAATGATCCTGAACTAAATGAAGATTAATGTCTTGGCGTATTATGTGTTTATTGGACCAATCAGA
>NW_015557555.1:750-921 GCF_001515605.1 Sinocyclocheilus anshuiensis | reverse complement strand
CTTGCGCTTGAAACACGCTTTACACCTTTACAAAGCTTCTCTTGCGCATGCAACTTTAATTTACGCTTACAGTCTTATGTACACTTCCACAACTCTTACCCAAATCTTTTTGACGTCATTCTACCTTCATATACGCCCTTCACTGAACGAGTTTCTTTTGAGTCTCAACGA
>NW_015557555.1:0-506 GCF_001515605.1 Sinocyclocheilus anshuiensis | reverse complement strand
ACAGTCCTGCAGACACTCATGAAAGTAAAGTTAGGAGGGGCTGTTTCATTGAGGACCGTTGCACTGCAGCTGTCTTCTAGCCATGTTTCGTTTAGAAACATAAAATCCAGGTTGTTTGTGGTTATGAAGTCATTGATTAGAGATGGTTTATTTTTTAGTGAGCGAATGTTTAGAAATGCTAACTTGATGGCAATTTTTGTCTTTACAGCAATTTTAGTTTGATGCAAAATAGGCCGTAGATTAGATGAGTCAGCCGTACGGCTTGAGAAGGACTTAGACTTTCTGTCATGGGATAAAACAGAAATAGAGAAAACACTCATAAGACACTCTTTTTCGCCACCTGCTGGCGTATTTATGTAATATGAAGAAATGGTCACTGAACGAATCATTTTGGTGAACGAACTGAAAATGAACGAATCTCTTGAAAGAATCAATTTCCACCACTAATGGGAACCTTTTTTTTTTTTTTGAATGAAAACAGAACAAATAACAAACAGAGCATAGCA
>NW_015557554.1:0-511 GCF_001515605.1 Sinocyclocheilus anshuiensis | reverse complement strand
GTTTTTCAGAAGTTATTGTAGTAAAATTGCTAAACTCAAAAGAGCACAAGAGGAGAACATAATTTCCACCATTGCATACCTATCATCCAAATGCGAAACGCGTAAATTTTTACAAAGCTCATTGTCCTCTTTTGGAAGGCCAAACAAAGTAGTTTCGCTTTCACAACGAGACACACGGCGGCCTATCGTGAGCGGAAACCGTGGCCTAGCGTGAGCTGAGGCCGGGCTAGAGTGAGCAGAGGTGGCGGGGTTGAGAACGGCGTGGCCGGCGGATTCGACAAAGGAGCAGTGGCGGCTCGTGGGGTTTAAAATAGAGGCGGCACTAATTGCAGCGCGAAGTTGATGTATTCCCTCAGCGACTAGCACGGATCAGCTCTAGGCATGATGAAGCGGATATTTTTGGAAGACCAAACAAAGTAGTTTTGCTTTCACAACGAAACACAGCTCTTCACGACATGGCAGCGGAAACAATACTATAGCGAGAATAAAAGTTACGCCTTCTTTCTTTGCG
>NW_015557553.1:610-819 GCF_001515605.1 Sinocyclocheilus anshuiensis | reverse complement strand
ATCCTCATCGTTCCGCTGGGTTCTTATGACTGCCTTTATCTCAGAGGTGGAAACACTTTGTGAAAAGTACTCATACTACTGCCAGTTCATTTCTTATGGCATATTGGTCAGCATTAATAATGACTACGTTTACATGGACATAAGTAATCTAATTATTTACCTTATTCTAAATAAGACAATATTATGATTAAGGTGTTTACATGAGTTTC
>NW_015557553.1:0-241 GCF_001515605.1 Sinocyclocheilus anshuiensis | reverse complement strand
TTAATAATGTGATTACATATCTATTCTGCCCTTCAGTAATGCAACTAAAAGAGGAATACTCCACGTCTTAATTCAATTTCTGTCTACTTCAAATATGACTTAAGTCGGATTAAGTTAATCAAAAATCTCTGTTTACATGGTAGAGTCTCAATCAGAGTATTGTCTTAATCGTGTTAAAATCTGATTATTGTTGTTAATGTAAACATACTCAATGTCTTTTAACACTCCGGGTAAAAGAAGT
>NW_015557552.1:434-847 GCF_001515605.1 Sinocyclocheilus anshuiensis | reverse complement strand
TCAACATTTTGAACAATAGGGCCCTACAAACTTTTTCTTTCTTTTGTTTTTTGTTTTTCCCAGAAATTCTTTTGAACATTTTTCTGAAAATCAAATGAAGGCATTAAACATTTATTTTAAATCAAATGAGAATTAAACCCTTTTATGTTTTGGCAAACAAACTGAGGTTTATTGTAGAAATTAATACATGGAAGAAAAATTGTGTGAATATTCTTTTAAAAAAATTTTTAATAGGCTAATAATTGTATTTATTTCTACAATGAAGTGATTAATCTGGCTGTAATATTTATTTTTATCATTTAATTGTTTTATTTAAATTTGATAGAAAATGGAATATTTAAAGATGTACATTAGGGCTGGACAATAATTCAATATCAATATGTATCGCGATATAATTTTTTTCAATAACGGTG
>NW_015557552.1:0-248 GCF_001515605.1 Sinocyclocheilus anshuiensis | reverse complement strand
TTCATGCCGTCATATAGTGAGACGCAGAGGCCGGAAATCACCGCGAGCGTCACGCGTGCTTCAGTATTTGTGTGGTAAACAAAACCGCGTTTCCGCCATTCATACTTACAGAGGCAAGCGGAACATGCAGGATTCATATTTAAACCGTCTTTTTGCGTTTTAATATTCACAGACACTAGTTCATATCGTGATTAGAATGAAACGGTTAGTTCACCCAAAAATGAAAATTAGGCTGTGTTTTACTCACC
>NW_015557551.1:0-555 GCF_001515605.1 Sinocyclocheilus anshuiensis | reverse complement strand
CTGAAACTTAACAAATTCAGCAATTACTCTTTGCTTAGAAGACAAATTATGGTTTTTTAGAGATATAATATTCCAGCAAGTCTGCTTGATCTGTTACCAAAGAAGAATGTTAAAATTATTAAAGAAAATACAATTTTCTTATCAAAGTGATAAAATGCTGTGTTGTAAAAATGAGTACACCCTCCTGAAAGTTACTAAATAAAAAAAATAAATAAAATAAATTCTGGTGTAAGGTTAAGGCAAGTACTGATCAACAGGTATGTATGTTGAACCAAAACTTTTTAAGGTAATTAATTTCTTGATAATTAAGTGTTATATGGCCCACTGAATCATACTCAGACTTCATGCTGACAAAAAAGAAACCACTTGAGAGAGAACTGTCAGGAGATTTATTTCTTAGCATAAAAGAGGACAATGGTACAAGAGGAATACAAAATTATTGTTTTAAGTGTGAAAATATAGCCAAAGTAACACAGAAATTCAAAAACAATGGACATGTGAAAAGGCCCCTGAAATAATCAGGTTTTCACTTTAAGCTTTCATTTAGTGATGAGT
>NW_015557550.1:0-1065 GCF_001515605.1 Sinocyclocheilus anshuiensis | reverse complement strand
TCTGATCGTGCTCCTCCCGAACCTTGTTAATAAAACATCATTTATCATCTCCGTTTCTCGTTACTCCCTTTTTACGGATTATCTACTATCGGGTCTCTCACATGGCTTTCACCCCGGCGTTGGAAATCTCCCCTCCCAAAGCCTCATCTGCCCCAATCTCCAGTCCGCTCTCGCCGAACCCGAAACAGTCGATCTCCTAATTAAAAAAGAAACCGATGCAAACTTCATGATCTGCCCCTTTTTCGTCCCTCCCTTTAATGTTTTCCGTGATAGCCCCATCAGTGTAGCTACCAGGAAATTCTCAGGTAAAAAACGCCTCATAATCAATTTCTCATCCCCGCATAATTTCCCATTCCCAAGCGTTAACAGCCTCATTCCGCTCAAAGAATTTTCTCTCCACTACCATGACGTTGACCAAGCCATTACCCTGATCAAAGACGCGTTGCGGGTTGCGGCGCTTGGCTGGCCAAAGTCGACATCACCTCTGCCTTTAAAGTGATGCCCATTCACCCGGATTTTTGGCATTTATTCGGCATCCGCTGACGTAATAAATTGTACTTTTCCGTCCGCCTCACTTTCGGCTGCAGAAGCAGCCCTAAAATTTTCGACATGTTGTCAGAGGCAATCTGCTGGATCCCCTCCAACAATTACGCAATACCTTACCTGATCCATCTTTTAGACGATTTTTTAATCATCTCGCGTCCCGACTCCATCCCAGCCACGCATCTTTTGACAACCCAAAAGGTTTTTGCAGAGCTCGGGATTCCTCTCGTCCAAGACAAAACCGCGGGCCCGAGCACCTCCGAATTTTGGGGTATCAACTTAGATTCACAAAAATTCCACTGCATCAATAAAGGCCGTTCCCATTCACCCGCCCTAATGCCTTTGTTAGGACGCCTGATTTGGAACTCGGCTAGCGACCAATTTATTGTAAGAATTTTAATTATTTTTCCCCCTCATTTTCATTTAAGATGCTTAATATTACACTGTAAAATATATATATATATTTTAAGATAATTGTAGTATAGAACCATTTCAGGAAATAGCAAATAGTATGTTTTCTTA